>NC_087322.1:4963369-5272173 GCF_037043105.1 Vanessa tameamea
AATTGTACTGTAAAATATTTTATCAAGGTTTAATATAGTTGGTATAGCAATATATACTAAAAGCCATATTCACAGTCTGGTACTAAAAGGAAATGGGAAGTATATAAATAGAGACGTTGCTACAACATTTCAATTGTCTCTTAGATTGCTTTTTAAAAGCAACTTTCTATTACTTCACTTATATTGTTCACTGAACGTTTTGAGGATAAACTGCAAGTCCCTTTTATAATGAACAAGGTTTATTTTCTTAGAAACTGACAGCACGCCTCACATAAAATATTACGAGAAAATTGAAATTATGACAATAATTTATCTTGAAAAAACTAACCAGATTATTTACCTTTTATAGTTTTGTATTTATTTATAATTAAACCATAATAAAATTATAGCTGGTACTTGTCTGCATGTTCATATTCATATTATAAGTGACATCTTGACTCGAATCGTGAAAGGTCCTCCTTTCCTTTCCTGTTTTTCAATAGAGATGTTTAAAGCATCCTATAGATGGCGTAATTTATAAGAATGTCAGTCACACACATTCCAGCGTAAGGCGCCATCTATTTCAGAGCTGATTATTTACTTAGTCTAGGGTATGTCCTTTTCATATCGTAGTCTGCTTTGTTTTTCTTTTAGTTTTCATATTACTCCTCCAGTACCAATAGATGGCGTTATTGTGATAAAATACTTTTTAACACTGAATCACTGAGTTAAAATTTGACGACCTTCGTGGTCGATTAGTGTGTACACCGGTTTTCATGGGTGCGCCGCTCCGAGGTCCCGGGTGCGATTCCCGCCCGAGTCGATGTAGAAAAAGTTCATGTTTTCTATGTTGCCTTGGGTCTGGGTGTATGTGGTACCGTCCTTACTTCTGATTTTCCATAACACATGTGTTTTAGCTACTTATATTGGGATCAGAGTAATGTATGTGATGTTGTCCAATATTTATTTATTTATTTATTATTTAAAATATTTGGTACTGGGTTTTTATAAGACTTTTATGGATTACTAAAATGAACACAGGATAATAATTGCTAATGGTGGCAAAGATTTGTCAGCTTTTTTAAATATTATTTTACTCAAGTCGTAAAATGCATATATTTCTCTCTCAAAAACTTTCAAATAAAAAAAGCTTAAAGATTTACGAATTCTACTAAAATGGTAAATAAATTATATTTAATTTCAACAGAAAATTTATTTACAGCTTAGTATTATTAAATTGTTTAATTCAATTTTAAACTACGCAAAGAGAAAGGTTAAAATTTTGATTCAAGTGACTTGATTTTAAGACTTTATAATAATTTCACGCTTTTAAAGAATATTAACTAATTTCTTAATCTCGTTGATGAATGATTGTCTGCCGCGATAAATTATAAGCGAGAAAATATTCAAGGAAGTGGCAGTTATATGATGAATGATTTAAAATCATTTATTTTATAATGTGACCCACTGGAAAAATGGGTTACGAGTTTCCCCTACAAGAAGTAGAAGGGTATGTGGCATTCGCCGGAGCCCTGGACGAATAATGCGTCATAGTACACTGGAATACCCATTAAAAAACCAATTATGTGACCCAGTTGTACTTTTTAATTCGTTATTCAAATCAACAATATATATCGAGTTTAATAAAAACAGTTATTTATTTAACTAATAGTCTAAAATAAAAAAAATAAAAATTAAAGATGATTAATATAATTATGTCTTAATCATATATAAACATAATATTAACATCATACCCAATGTTCCTACATGCAATTCAGTCCAACAATAATCAAAGCATTCTAGAAGGGTTAAGCGTTACGTCTTAATACGCAAGATGACGTATGGTTATATAAGTAATGATTATTTTTTCTTTCAGCAATGCCTATAGACATAGGTGCTCATACTTCAAATAGTCCATTTGCCAATTCGCTTAACAATGACATACAAAAAAGAAAATGTTTACTGAATTTTCACTGACATTTTCACCACTTTTCCACACAGTAATGATTTATACAGTAGCTCTTTTAATGAACATATATATTAAGTAAATTATTTGAAAAAAAAAAAAACATAAAAACAACCCAAGAAGATAATTAAATATTATCGCTGATTATAATCATTCACTTTCTAATTATATGAAATTAAATGACAAAAGGATTTACAAGACTATTCAATATCGGCCGCGTACTCGATGCCTTAGGAATGCCTCTGCAATTATATTGCTTTTGGTGATTTGATTTTCACCATAATAAGGGACGTTGAACCATTAAAAATAAACCTTTAGTAACCCCTTATTATATTCACTGATTTAGATTTGTAAATCTTTTCCTATTCTTCCAGACAAAAACCACACGTTAAATATAAACTCAAATTTTGTTTTAAAATTCCACGGAAAATTATGCTTTATGAATGAGGATTTTCGAGGCTGAAGGAACGGGACTATTTAATTAATTAATTATTTAATTATTAAAATGGCAATACTATATTATATTTATGATGCGCTAGTATGATTATATAAGTGAATTAAAATATATAGATCTTGAAGTTCTATATGATATTAATATGCGAGGTCACATTTTACAAAACCATACAAATCTAAGCCATCGTAGATTTACATATTTTAAACTTAAAAATAAAGTTGCAGTGACTTGGGGTGGAATTCGAATAGAATTCGTTCCATAGTATGCGGGTTTTCGCTTAAAGTTTTCATTCGAAGAACTCTGTTTATGAGGGTATTTAAATAAAAGTCACTTCCAACTTCAAAGTTTACGATAAAAGCCTATGTTTTTACTTAAGATTATAATTTGAAATAAACGAAATCTTTAAATTAAAACACATTCAATACTAAAGTGGTCATGTTACTAAAGTGTAAAGTGGACCAGTTATCATAATATATCCTACCGCCAAACAACAATACTTAGTATTGATGTGTTCCCGTATAAAGGGTGAGTGAGCCAGTGTAACTACAGGCACAAAGGACATATATCTCAATTCCCACGGTTGATGGCGCAATGATGATGTAAGGAATGGTTAAAAAAAATTGCAGTGTCACTTACCATGCCTATTTGCCTACAACGCTATAAAAAAAATTAAAATTACTAAATTCTAAATTTTTCTCAAACCTGTATTTTTAATGGCGAGCGTAGTATAATTACAGCCAGAAGTTATTCTAGCTTCTATTATAGGAGTTTAGAGCAAAATACTTATATTACTTGATTATAACTAAGCGGTTACTAGTCCGGAAAATATGCATTATAACAAATTTTATTTCACGAAGAGAGACGCCAAGTGTGTCGTCGAATCCAATCAAAACGTGGTTTCACGGCGACGGAGAGTTAAGGTATGTTCTACTTGGGTTTGTTTCATTTAAAAATCATTTTATTTCAAGTATAAAATTAAATTACTTTAAATTAAGAAACGCATAAGTAAACAATATCAATGAAAACGCTTTTACGTTAATACATTGAATAATGTCCTACGTGACATATCCTACGCTGTAGATCCGCGCGAGATTTTTACAATGACGATACACCAAAGAACTACATAGAAAATTATAGCGGTTGCGACGTCACGCGGCAGTTCGCGCTTGATATGCCGCCCCAATGCAAGGGTTATAGCAATAAAAGTTGCATTGAAAGTTGAAAAAAAAAAGTAAAATGTCATTAAAGAGAATTGATAAATATCCTTGACGAACAATAAGTAAATATATATATATTTTTTCTAAATTTATAAAAATGTATACGTTTAAAATAGTTTACAGGCCGCCATTGATAATCGTAAAACAGAGTAAACTGCCTACAAGATACTTTGACAAAAAAAATTAGATTTTAATAATATATATTATTTTTATTTCACCTGGTACATGGTATAGTCTGAGTATAATAGAGCTGAAATATTTAAACCCATAAGTGTAGCAAAACCATTAGGTATGGTAAATTTTCTTCATTTGGCATTTGCATTACTTAACCACTTAACCCACTAGCAATATCATTCCAAGGTCTGACGTAAATTTCTACAAAATCCTTTTTTTTCAGTGCAAATAATGCCAGACTATGAAACATACTCGTACACATACAATTTAATTCATCAAGATTAAATATATATGATAACATATGTATATGCAAACAAAATTGTATATAACGTACGTTTTATTAGAACCGCTCCCGCTCCTTGTATTTTATGCCTATTTAAGTAAAACTTGAACAGTCTGTATTCCAGTATAAAATTTGGTGATGCTCTAGGTCACTTTTTCAGTTTAAATTTATCAAATGTTTCCTGCGACATGAAACCGAACCACCAAATCCATACTATATATTATATAATATATATTATATATTGTATATTATATATTGTATATTGTTTATTGTATATTGTATATTGTCTATTGTCTATTGTATATTATATATTGTATATTGTATATTGTATATTGTATATTGTATATTGTATATTGTATATTGTATATTGTATATTGTATATTGTATATTGTATATTGTATATTGTATATTGTATATTGTATATTGTATATTGTATATTGTATATTGTCTATTGTACATTGTACATTGTACATTGTACATTGTACATTGTACATTGTATATTGTATATTGTATATTGTATATTGTATATTGTATATTGTATATTGTATATTGTATATTGTATATTGTATATTGTATATTGTATATTGTATATTGTATATTGTATATTGTATATTGTATATTGTATATTGTATATTGTATATTGTATATTGTATATTGTATATTGTATATTGTATATTGTATATTGTAAATTGTATATTGTATATTGTATATTGTACATTGTACATTGTACATTGTACATTGTACATTGTACATTGTACATTGTGTATTGTATGTTGTATTGTGTATTGTGTATTGTGTATTGTGTATTGTGTATTGTGTATTGTGTAATGTGTATTGTGTATTGTGTATTGTGTATTGTGTATTGTGTATTGTGTATTGTATATTGTATATTGTATATGTGTATTGTGTATTGTGTATTGTGTATTGTGTATTGTGTATTGTGTATTGTGTATTGTATATTGTATATTGTATATTATATATTGTATATTATATATTGTATATTGTATATTATATATTGTATATTATATATTGTATATTGTATATTGTCTGTAATTTTTTAAGTTAGAAACATGAAACTTTATTTTTGGGATACTGATTAAAAAGGAGTAGATATTTATTTAAGTGTTTCTGCATATTCTACCCCCACGGAGGTGAAATAATGGTTGAAAGTTTGTATTGAAATCGTTCATTTTTAAGATAGAAACATGAAACTTTATTTTTGGGATACTGATAAAAAATTAGTAGATACATATTTAAGCGTTTCTAGATAATCTACCACTAAGGGGATGAAATAAGGTTTGAAAGTTTTTATGGGAGTCAGTCATTTTTTAAGTTAAAATCATTAAACTTTATTTTTGAGATAGTGATTAAAAATGAGTAAATACGTATTTAAGTGTTTGTTGATATTCTACCACTAAGGAGTTGAAATAAGGGTTGAAAGTTTTTATGGAAGTCATTATTTAAGCTAAAAATATGAAACTCTGTTTTTGGGATACTGATTAAAAATGATTAAATACGTATTTAAGTCTTTCTAGATATTCTACCTCCAAGAGGTTTAACAGGGGTTGGCATTTCTTATATAGCTTAGTCTGGAAGTCCGTCATTTTTGAATTTAGAAGCACGATATTTTATTTTTGGGCTACTGATCAAAAATGAGTAGATACGTATTTAAGCGTTTCTTAATATTTTAGGCATAATGGGAAAAATAGGTGTTGACATTTTGTATACAGGTTAGTCTGGAAGTCCGTCATTATAAAGTTAGAAGCTCGAAATTTTATTTTTGGCTTACAGATTCAAAATGAGTTGATTCGCATTTAAGTGTTTCTGGATATTCTACCCTAAGGGCTGAAATACACACCAATGTGGTATACAAAGAGGTCTTAAATTTTCGTAATATTTTAAGTTAATTTGTACATATATTCATATTCTACGCGAGCGAAGCCGCGGGTAACAGCTAGTAATATTATATGTTGTTATTTTCATATAAACATTTTACTAATACAATTGCAACATATTTTTAATAATAAAATAATTATTAGAATTATATGTGAAATATCACATACAGTACATTTACATTTTATACATTGTATTTTCTAATTAAAAAAGACAATAATACCGATGAACCGACGAACAAATAACAAGTTTCATGAAAATATTGACGATAATTTTAGAAATGAATATTATAAATATAAATTTAGCCCTGGATTTATTTATTTGAACATCTGTAAATCGATTAAATAAATAAGACAAATTGAATCGTTTCCTTTTAAGCGCAAAATTCGAATTTATTCTATTGACATAATTTACATAGTTATGGAAAGCTTTCAAATCTTTGAGTAAGTTCTAAAGACAATTTCTAAGTGACTAAGTTAATGATTAGTGATTTACACGTCTTATTTTTTACCATTAAGCTTGAATTATTTACAGAGGCTTACAAACTATCAGGACTTCTTTTCGTGTACATAGTATAAATAATCAAAACTAAAAATGTCAATAATAAAATAATTTCCCTAGAAATTGTAAATATCTAGTATGGTTTTTTACATTTCCATTAAAAATAGTTGCTGAAAAATAAAAAAGTTAGGTTAAAATACAATAATCTAGAAGAATTTCTTGAGCTTAAATTGTTAAACTCGCACATAGACAAAGTAAGTAATCAAAATTTGCTAAACGAACTATACAAACGAAATAGAATCTAATGTTTGCAGAAACTCTCGAAAGTTTTGGTCCTTTGTTGAGACTACACGTGGAACATCTTCGAATGTTCCAAGTAAAGTTAAAATGTCTAACAGTACTGGCACAGCTAAAGCTGAAGACATTTGCAATATTTTTAAACAATAATTTGCTTCGGTCTATTCTAAAAATATATTAAATAAAAATTCGAATTGCAATCATTTAAACAACAAGATTTTTATGGCCATTTTTCTTTATTTTTCTATACTCTAATTGAAATTAATTTCCAAGAGAGAGTTGGGTCTCATGGGATACCTCCTTTTTTTTAATAAAATAAATTACAACAATTTAGCGTCAAATTGATAACCATAAAAAAATTTTTGAAACCTATTAACTTCACATCGCTTTAGAAGTTTGCTTATAGTATGCCTGTATCTGAAATAGCTGATAAAGATCTTGTTAATAATTATAGACTAGTATGAAATATATGTGATGAATTATCAAAGTATAGCAATTAAATTATCACATCTAAACGATATGGATTATATAGGGGAAGGTCTACTTTAAGTAATGTTGTATGTTATCTCAATGACGGAGTGGCATTCAAGTTGACTCGATCTATACTGACTTCAGCAAGAGTTACAGAGTCAATCATCTCTCATTGTTGTTGATACTAAAAAAAGTAATGGGATAGATGGTAAGTCATACTTTACTTCGCATTTTCAGGTGTGACCCAAGGTTCACATTTGGAGCCAACATTACTTATATTATTTATTAATAATATTAGTTTATAAGGTCATCTACCTTGGTATAACTTCGGCTGGGATTCCACCAACCACTTATCAATAAAAGTTTTTGCGAGTGCCGATGCACGATTCTGTGTTTGAGATGGATCGTAGTTGAAAACATAATACATAAATGATATCCTATATGAAGCTTACCCCAGAGTCCTTTATTCGTGGAACCTATATTCACTTCACATAACTTTTAATTTTTAAATTCGAAATAATAAGGATTTACACAAACATTTACCGTCGCCACCGCCGCACGTTCAAGAAGATATACGAGATGACGCGAAAATATTCTAATCGTTATCACCAAATCCCAATAAGCAAAAAGGGAGAGAGACAAATATATATATATTTGACTTAAGAAAGAATGAGTAATGCGTATCTTTGTCGTGTTGCAAGTATTATAAATTAAACATTAATAGTGACTACATTAAGCATAGGGAATAATTTATATGAACGTATATGGCATATAGAAAAATATGGATTTTGTGAGTATTTTGCAACATTATTTTGATTCTGTGTAACAGTGGTGGTTCAATAGTAATCGGAGTACTTCTAAATGTCTCGTCTTAGAAATAACTAAAAATAGAATCAGTATACCAGTTGTTTACTATACGAGTCAAAAGATTGCTAAGGTAAAAGAAGTACGTAATTTGGGTAAAACTTACAGAAAACATTTTAAAAAAATTAAAATAAAATCATGGAAATTAATTGATTTTATTAAAATA
Organism: Vanessa tameamea; assembly: GCF_037043105.1. Classification (NCBI taxonomy): domain Eukaryota; kingdom Metazoa; phylum Arthropoda; class Insecta; order Lepidoptera; family Nymphalidae; genus Vanessa; species Vanessa tameamea. The sequence continues at coordinate 4,971,635 of NC_087322.1, forward strand.
ACTTGTCGCAATTATATGTCGATAAAAATATGCGTCCTAACTTGGCTTTGCAGTACACATTAGTATGTAGAATTATTGAGTATGCATCGAATGTGTGGAATCCAAGATATAAAATTCATATCGACTGAGTGGAAAGGCTGCAGAAGAATTTCTAACATTTAGGGATAACAACCATTACCAGATTTCTAGCATTTAAGGATAACAATTGTCCATATCTTGCCGATTACGTCAGACATTTGAGGAATTTTAAAATTTTTCATTGCAGAAGCGGCGCTCCATTATTATGATTTATTGTTTTTAAATAAATTAATTAATGGTGAAATATAATCACAGTCACATATAAGATGATCTTGAATTGAGCCACACTATTTTATATAAGGTACTTGAACTAAATACCTAACAAAAATATATTTTCTAATCAAAGATCTCGTGCAAAGGTTAACAGTCTGAAATATTTTTTTGCTTTAAATACCATTCTTTTATCAGTAATTAAGTAAGCTTAGCATCATCATAATAAGTTTATTTCCAATTTCATTTCATAAACCACTTTCAAAATAAAAATATACATTCATTCAAATCATATTATTAATATAACTATAACTATTTACATAAATACATTAAATCTACCTATACAAGTAGCACTTAAAAAATGACTAGTTTATTATCACTGGATCTAACAACTTTCTTCAAAGATTGGACGAGTATTCAGTCCGATTTTATTGATGGGCTATAATAAACTCATATTTTGTACATTTGAATATTTTGCAGACGATCTGAGAGATCGTATCGTCGTTAACCTCACAGATGAGGTTTGGTCACCACGGCGAAGTAAAGATGCATGATGACCTCCGGATTCTCTGCAACCAAAAAAAAAAATAGTTCCTTTTGTTATATATTCCCTTTAAAGTATAAGAGTTTGTGTTTTTGTTTTGAGTTTGTGGTTGTGTTTATGATACGGATTTCTGTGAATCCGTGTACGTTCTCAAACTCCACTCATCATTTATTCGACTGCCAATTAGAGATAATTTATATAGTTGTATTCCAGTTCAAAAAATGACCCAGTGTAGTGACCGACGCTCATAACATACTCGTAGTGGTGCATTGATGATACAATAATGCAGTGGCAACATGCTCTTAACATCAGTTTATCTGCCGGTCTATCTACTATTTTTTAACCAAAAAAACAAATCTCACATAACACTATCGTACTGAATTATAAAAGGAGAACGGCGATGTGTACTTATTTGTAAAACGCTAGTCACGTTTATACATTAGATATTAGCGGCTTTGTTCTTTACGTGAGACAATTACGTAGAGCCATGTCCTCGAGAGGAGCGAAGGCCTTTGTCGAGAAGTGGGATTTTTCTTCCTCAGAATAAGATTACAGAACTGATTTTGATTTGATGAGACTTTGATGTGATTTGGTATAAAAGGTTTATTACCTTAGTTAGGCTACTTTTTAACTCAGAAAAATGATAGTTTCTATGATCTAACTATGTAATGAGCATTTGTTTAATTTTTCGTTTTCACTTAAATGATAGAATTTTACCAACTAACGGGTTACTTAGCTCGAAATTAAATCAACTCTGCTTTTAGATAACATTTGGCTATGTATAAAGCAATTATGATATTATAATGAATGCTAAACAGACCAGTTATCGGACTTGGGCGAAATTTACCATTCTTTACTCGAGAACATCCGTTACTACTTAACTTTACATCATTAATTATTGTTTATATGTGCTTTGTGGATACAATAGCGTGAGCTGTTGTATTTGTTTTTTGCATATCTTCTTATTGAAACTTCAAAGATATATTACTAATAAATATTTCCGACAATTTTATGCATCTCACTGTGTTTTACATAACTATATTTTCATCACAAATGAGTTTTAAAAAAGTTTTCAATAAACTGCTTTTGTGCGTCATTTTTCCAATATATGGACGCGAACGGCAGAGATACGAGGCGGCAATGAAAATTTAAAAAGAACGTCAAAGCACGTCAAAATCTGTAAAATTACCAATTTTTAAAATTTCCAGAGATTTTGTTTAGATACGGCTGTTTTGTAGAATAAAATGTGATTCAACTTTATAATTTGATATACTTTCAAAATAAACATATTCAAGACGTGATAAGCGCCAACTTTCATTTCGGTCGTACACGCTAAGCCGAGCTTATTTAAGCTAAAGGCTTGTCTCATTCCGTATTAAGATTAGTAGGTTTCCTCTCAATATTACAACGTTCACTTTTTATTCGAATAGAACAAAGAAAATGTACGCTATATTCAAGTTATACATTATAAAGTAATATGTAAGAAATTACATTACTTTTATTTATTTTTTTGTAATACTAAGCTTACACCCGACATTGTTCTATTCCAGTTTTTTTTTTAAGAAAAAGTAAAAGTTTTTTTTAAGACTTGTAAACAATTATCTATTCATTGTGGTTACCAAAATGAAATTATTTGTTTTATATATGTATGTTTGAGTTTGTGTTCATACGTAAGTACGAATGTGTGTGCATGAAAATATATGTATTTACTTTGAAGAAGAATTATTAAATGTGAATATAGATATACTATCATTATGCTCTGTAGGAAATATACATTATTAGTCATAGTTGAACACCATAAGATGTTGTATTTTTGTAAATAGTATTTCAATAAGTGCTTCATAAACTTAAACTTTATTTATCATATGACAATCGAAAGTCATTTATTTAGTAAACTTCACAGACATACTTGAACACATATGTCTATTCATCTGTAAAATTTATTATTAAAAAACAGTAGAACTTATTCATATTTTAAACATCCAGAAATCATTCTTTTACAACTTTACTTTTACAGTACTTTTACAGTACAAATACTAACTACATACGATATTATGTTGATAAAGCATTATTATTACCAAAATAAGTAATTCTGGAAAACCGTGGAAACGTACAAAGAAAGATACAAGTATATGTATTTCGATACAATTATATAATTCGTTTCTTAATTATTATAAATTAATCAAAGATCGTGTGCGTTACGATTCGAGAAAGTACAACTGAGCATTCGTGTGTTGAATTTATGATTTTATTTCAATTAATCTTCACCGCTAGAGGTAAACATTGTTAGAAAACCTGTATATTTCGGAGAAATTCTGTCACATATAACATTCTCCAACCCACATTCGTGAAGTTAAATTCAAGCGCTTTGTGTGATAAAAAAGTGCTTTTAATTAAATTTTTTTTTTTTTATTAACAAACAACAAGTATGCAGAAATTACTAAAACTTGATGTCCATTACATGAACTAACATATTATGATACGCGTAAAGCAAAAAGCCTCGATATCTTAGAATCTTAGAATTGTTTTTCACCAACGTAGAAGTTATTTTGAAACACGCTTTTTTATAAAATAGCTGGCGGATTGGCCATAGACATTGATGCTTTAAGAAATATTAACCATTCTTAACAGCGGCAATGTGCCGCTAAACTTGGGAAGTAAAATGTTATGTCCCTTATTGTAAGTAGTTACAATGGCTCAGTCACTATTTAAACCGAAACACGACATTATAACTGAGTATTACTGTATGGCTGTAGAACAGATGGTGAGTGAGTCGTTCCTACCTAAATGGGAGTAACTAATATGGTTATATACCTACACGCTTATTTACTGGAGTATTTGAATCCTAACAATTCATCGTGGCATTACGAGAGTTTCGCTGTAACGGACGTATACTATAAAAATATTCTTTTGATTATTAAAAATTTTAAATGTTAATAATTTCAGATAAACAATTATACGAACGGAAAAAAAATTGCGACTGTTAATAGTATACGTTAATATTAAGCCGAGCGACGTTAAATCATATGTTCGAAAAAAATGTTTCAATGGCGGTAATAATTAACCCAATAAAATTAAGTAAAATTCACTACTAAATGACTGATCAATAATAATCAAGCAATAATAAATCCAAGCAAATAAATCTTTTAGTGATTAATAACTAAGAATTAAGCAAAGTTTCAACTGGTAGTTCTAAACTGGCTGAAATATGACGATGGTAGTTAAAAATTTCGTTATAAAATATGCCAACTGCGAACTTTTCTGGTGTGCCCTGCGTATACCAAAATATGTATGTGTTACATGAGCGGTGTATGCATGCCAACAACCCGTGCTAAGCTTGGCCAGGTAGTTAATTTCATTATAAATAAAGGTCACGAGATTAATTTAAAAATATATATTACCTGTCACTATGTCGGGAACGTTTCTTTTTCGGCCATAAGTGGAAAGCACCGTATATGACAGGGTTGACTAGACTGTTCGACATACCGAAGAAAAATATTCCTGATTGAAGATCTTCGCTTAACTGCAAGCAAATAAAGTGAAATATTTAAAATTTATACTTTATTGTAATTTCAACGGACAATGATGCTATGAACTTTTCATTTTCAGTAGACATTTTTTTGTTATAAATAAATGTAACAATGATGATATTATTACATTCTGAAACAGTCGAATCTTAAAACGGATTTAAATTAATTAACCTTGTGAAGTGTAAATAAGTGTCGTAAAGAATCGATTCAAGTATTTTTTGATTAAGATCTATTTCCTCACGAAGGCGCGCCTTTTTGCGTTAAATTATTTGTATTTTAATAAAATAAACTAAGCAAATATAATTTAATTTGATTTTTTTGTTGTTTTTATTTTTAGTTGTATCACGTATTCGAAGACATTGAAAGCGCGGGCGTTTTTCACTCAGATTAATGTACGCGAATAGATTTATATCTACTATCTTATATATAAAAATAAGTGGCATTTTTCGTTGTCACTTTATAACTCAAGGACGGGCTCATCTATCCAAACCAAATTTTCTATGTGATTTTTTTATGTGAAGTTTGCACAAAATCGGTCGAGTGGTTCTTCATTTATCACATTTTTGTAACAAATGATTTCAATAAATGGCGGGTCATTTTGTTAATGGAGATTTTTTAGACGGGGAATTGTTTGTCAAATTAAAAGTAAGTATCAATTAAAAATGAGTACACTCATCAACCAGTTTCAATAGGTAATACGTCTTAATTCAATTTATTATTTCCAAATAACCCATGGCATTGCATTAAATACTGGCATGTAACACAATTTCTTATTTTAAAAATGATTGAGCTGTCATTAGAAATAATACAAAAATCAGTTAGAACATCGATTCATTTCTTAAAAAATATATTACTTATTTGCTAGCTATTTAAAAACTAAAATCATATAAATATTTATTTACATTTGTCGATTTAAAAGTAGCGTGTACTTTCAACTTTTAAATTTTACTCAGTTTTTTAGTGCGCTGTCGGTTTTTCATGTACACAAACGGTAAGTTTTGAACTGTTGAAGTAATTACATGTATGTGTGTTTACAACGAATGCAGTTATATAGGTACAGGGTGAAATTTTGTTGGTTGTTTTTCCGCAAATAATTGATTTAGTAGTCAATACTTACTCCTTTTGTATTTTTATTTTTACGCGAAACTGAATCGATATCTTGCGGGAAAATGACCACCAATATTTCATCCCGTATATTTCCAGACCGAATCTTCCACGGCGATCACGAATACGTCGTGCTACTTTGACTGAAACGATGTGTGCTGCTTTATTATCCAAATGTTTTGAATTAATTTTTAAGGTAAATATATTTTTTTAAGAAATGATTCGATGTTCTAACTCATTTTTGTATTATATCACTTTATACGTAGCGAGGCACGTACCGGGCCGCTAGTATCTAGCGTAGTATAAAACGCACCATCGTATCATATTTGTTCAACAATAAACTCATATCGAAATTAGTTTGATTTATTCTGTCGTACCATTAACCCTTTATACTCTATACGGTTATTTTTATGCATTTTATGCATTTTTTATTTATTTTTATTTTCATTAATATTTTACTCGTATAATTTGTATATTATTTATTTTCGTTTTCTGTATACATATCAAAGATGACGTTTGATGACCTTTTTATGACACAATAAACATAAATAACTTAGAGCCTATTAGGGGGCACTAGACGGAATATGTGTGTGCAAGCACTGCTCCTTATTGCAGTAATCTGATTGTCGAGTGGGATGGAAATTCGACGCAACTGGAGAGATACAGTACTAACAACATTACGTGCTCTCTCCGATAGGGAAATGTAACATCCTAATTCCGACTTCTGATAATTACATAACATAAAACTCTATAATTATTTTTAGTCTGCAGGGATATTCTGTAGGAAGTAACTCGAAACTCACCACTGAACACGAACGTCAATTTTCAGAATAAGATATGCGATATTAACTATAACACTTATAAAATTTATACGAAACATGTATCAAAATGGCGTGTCATTTTAAGTAGATTATCAACTATTGATGAGTGAGATACGAAATGGATGCTTACAGAATCGCACAGCTGACCCGAGAATTGAAATTGAAACCATAACAACGAATTATTATTCAATCAGAGGGATAATGTCGTTCACCTCTTAAATCTGAATCCATTTCACAAAGTATATAAGCATAAAAGGCACTTCAAGTTGTACTAAATGTGTGAGTTATCATAACTCCAATCTCACTGCGCAATTAGAAGTTTGTTACCTAGAGGTAATCGAATTTTGTTCCAGTTTAAATTTGTATACGTATTAAGAAGCATTTAGGTAGTTGTACAAACTAAGTTGCCTATTACGTATTTGTATTTGATACTATCTGATATGTTCTAGATTCATAAACGAAAAACACGAGACTTAGTATTGACTGTATGTACTATATGTTTTTGTATTGTAAAAACTTATTTATAATATAAATAAAATAAAAACGTACTCTTAATCAAATATAACGGTGGTTCGATTTATTTATTGGTGTCGTTTAATCTTTAATACAGAGTTAAATAAATAAATATTAGACAACATCACATACATTACTCTGATCCCAATGTGAGTAGCTAAAGCACTTGTGTTATGGAAAATCAGAAGTAACAACGGTACTACAAACACCCAGACCCAAGACAACATAGAAAACTAATTAACTTATTCTACATCGACTTGGCCGGGAATCGAACCCGGGACCTCGGAGTGGCGTACCCATGAAAACTTGTGTACACACTACTCGACCACGGAGGTCGTCAATATAAATAGAAGGAGTAAATCATGACACACATATATAGATACAAATCTATGTAAAAAAATGTATCCTCTCTCCTTCCTTTTCTTGTTATGTGCATGCAATTTTTAAATGATATGAATGATGAAAAAATGCAATAATATTATTTAAAAATATGAGAGTGTTAATGAATATAGACAATCAAAGCATTTGATGTGATATTTAGTGAATGTTAATTAATCAATGGCAAAACCAATTCTAATGAAATTTGATTACATTTTTTATGAATCGTGGAAATATTATATTCGTTTCCTTTATTAATTTATAAAAAAATAAATATTACTTTAAGCCGAATAGTGTGCTAAAAGTTTGTATTAGATATATTTTCATATGAATGACTAACCCAACTAAGGCTTAAATTGTAATTAAGTTTTAAAATCTTTACTGCCTATAATATAAATAAATAAAACGATAAAACTCTAGTATCATAAAAATACCATCAAGTTAGAATAATGTATTGATTAAACTTGTCGATATTTTTACATTGGCGGTGAAAACCCTTACAGATTGTGCAACTTCATTGACATATTTTGAAACTAAAATGTAAATACATATTTCTGAATCGCGCTTACGTTTTGTTTTACGGAATGTATATAAGATCTCGACATTTCAAGTATAAATGGGCCTTTGTGGTGTTTTGTTCTATTTCAATAACAGTTAATACTTAGATAAATGAATACTTACTTTTTTATCTGGATTAAGGAATGTAAATATAATCATCATCACGTAGTATGGTGTCCACCATATTATAAATGCAGTTACAATTACAATTGACATCCTTAAAGACTTCATCTTGGCCCTATCAATAAGTCGCCTACGATTCATATCTGGTGTTAAAAATGTCTCCTGCCTCGAAACTTCCGGTAGAAACACCTTTTCGCTCTCTGTAAGAATATTGAATATTTCAGAATCAAATTATAGAACTGGAATGTAAATTTTATGTTTGAATGCTATAATTTAAAATTTAGAAAATAATTTTACATTTCGAATTATGGAAAAATATCATCAGGTATTTTTAGATTTTTTTTTTTTATTCTTAAAATATATGCAATGTTATGGTGAGGAGAATAAATAAATTAGATTACAATGTGAATTACGTTTAAAAATTTACGTTAAGTTTTTGGAACGTTCACTATAATTTAAGATATTCCCAACTAGGTTTTTATTGGCCTTACAAAAAATTTTACTCAAGAACCATGACACATACTATAAACTAGCTACTGAATCAACGAATTGGTAAATCATAATAGACATAAAACATACAAAATAGATTTCATAATTGTTTAAATAATAATGTCATTAAAATAGTGCAAAAGAGTTACTACTGAGTTTCTAGCCAGATATTCTATTCTCTGTAATTTAATTCAATAATATAACATGACGATTAAAAAGTGACTTAATTTTTATGAGCTTACACGAATAAAGAGTAATTTGATTTCGATTTTTGAACATATACATAACATATAATAAACATAATCAGCCTGTAAATTTCCCACTGCTGGGCTAAGGCCTCCTCTCCCGTTGAGGAGAAGGTATGGAGCATATTCCACCACGCTGCTCCAATGCGGGTTGGTGGAATACACATGTGGCAGAATTTCGTTGAAATTAGACACATGCAGGTTTCCTCACGATGTTTTCCTTCACCGCCGAGCACGAGATGAATTATAAACAAATTAAGCACATGTAAATTCAGTGGTGCCTGCCTGGGTTTGAACCCGAAATCATCGGTTAAGATGCACGCGTTCTAACCACTGGGCCATCTCGGCTCATATACAAAACATATACAAAACTCTGAAATAATTCGGATACGAAGAGCGCAAAGATTTTATTATAATACTAAGCTATCATTTATATCTCGTTCCAGACAGATGTTAAACATCTTATCTTTAATAACACAAACGACGCAACGACCTTGGTTTTGAAGGATTTTATGTTAATTGCTTGCGACTGTACTTCATAATTTTACATACAGACATGTTTGTCAAAAGTTAAATTGCAACAAAACATATATACATTGAAACTTTCTTTTTAAGTAATTAATTAATACTATTTACGTAACATTATATAGCATGATGCTATATCTGTATGTGGGTAATAGTAAATTATAATCGTCATTTAAATCAATCATATGGCATGAAAAAGGAAATTAACTGGTTAAAAACACGGCGCTTAGATGGGAACGCTGATATGTGACATGTGATTATACAACAGCCTCGAAAATTAGCACGTCGTTAACGACTAAAATTTAACGAGTTATAAAAAAAAAACTCCGGCACTCAATATACATTTTTTATCGATCATTGTAATAATTTACCACGTCGCGTCAGCCTTATGACGTGAGTTTTAGAAATCGTATTTATCCTTCACAGACAACCACCGAATTACTGAACAACTCAAGAGGAATTCAACATGTTATGGTTTGTATGAGATACGGTAAATACGAATATACGATACATCAGAAAAGCCTAATGAGATTCCCACGTGTATAATGAAACAGATAATTACTTTATCTAGTGACGCAAGATGCGTATGAAAGCATTACTAGCAGTGACCGCATTTAGTTATAATTTTACAACCAATGACTTCTATGACGTGACTAATATATGTACCAGAATTTTACCTAATATATATTAGGTAGGTATATATATTTCTCAATATTCCAGAATGAGTTGGGAGGTTCCAGTAGCTACAATATGTGAATCTGAAGCGATATACACCAGAAATATGGCGAAAATAATTCACCACTGAATTGTCATATGTTAAATTTGTGTTTTCTGCTCAGGAGGGAAGGAAAACATCATGAAGAATGTCATACGTATTGGAGGAAATTCTACTTTGATATGTATCGGATGAAATCCTACCACATGTGTATCTAGCAACCCGTAATGGAAAGATAATGACAGGGAGCATGAAGCTGCAAGTGAAATATATACACATTTGAAACGAAAAAAAAAACTTAAAATTAATATCGTGTCGGTTGCATCATCAGCATCATCATGATTTTCATCCTATTCTCACCCAATGCTGGACATAGGCTTCTTTTCTGCTATGGGTTTTCATGCCTGCTTTGCATTTGATTTTGTATTTCACTACGCAACGTTCAAGTCCTATGCTACGGTTGCCTAGGCTCTAGATCATTACAGACCCAATCACCGATGAAATAATTTATTATTATAATTTAAGTGTACTTGTATGACGATATTCTTATAGTGGCAGAATACTTAAAACGACTAAAACAAAAAAGACCACTAAACATATTGTCAAGGCAAGTTAAAATCAGATCGTTAGACGTCCTTCGGAAACAGTTGCCGTCTTGTTCTCTTGTAATTTTATAAAGCCTTTGTCGACCTTAAATAGATGGGACGAGAGTAAGCGAAAGATACAATTTACTTTTATTTTTTATTTGTATTTATATTTTTCAGTTTGGTGGCATTCTTTGTATTATTTTATTTTATAATACATTGATTCATTTTCATTTATATATGGACAACTTAAATATCAATTGTCATCGGAAAATTTTATAGAAATTGCAACAAAAACATTAGTATTTTTTTTTCTTTCAGATTCAGCTTCGTCTGTTTCAAAATGATTTCTTAGTTCAAAAGTCAAATATAAAAGTGTTTTTATAAATATTTTAATAAATTATTATTTTACCGTGGACAATTTAGATATCAACTGTTAATATTTTAAACTATCTACTTCATTACTTTGTGTAGCTGTGTTTTTATTACTTAAGCGTAGCAGAATGTCGCTGAACCTAATCGAGCTCTATTTTAGATCAACGATATTTATACTCTAATTATGCTTGATTCAACTTAAAATACGTCATCCTTGCGGGACGGCAGGCTTTTTAATTTTCAAGTAATAAAACTAACGGTATTAAAAAATTGCACTCTTTATTATCCATTACGCCAGAACGGCATTCCAAAAATATCGAATGTACTTCAAGCGTTTTACGTGTTTTCTATATAAAAATCCAATCACATGTAATTGGCCCGAACCATAATTTTAAACCGGGTTCTTGAGATTTATAAGGTAGCTACAAGTCTTACAAAACCAACGAAGAAATCAACATCAACAACTTTTTAGTTGTTAATAATGTTATGAGCGTTACGTTAAGTAATGGCAACATTTGTGGTAAAAAAGAGAGATATTTAAATTATGTCCGATAAAAAGAAAACAATTTATCTTTGAAATATGTAAAAAAGATATTATACAAATATTACTGCCCGTATACTATTGTTGATTATAAATTTAGAACAGCGACTTCGCTTAGTTTGATATTACCTGAGCAACAATTAAAGTTGGATAACTAAAAATAGTATTTTTTTATCAAAAATTGCTCTCTTTTGAATTCGCTTTAAGCGAGGCAGATTAATAGCGCACGTTGTACGGTTTCTATATGAAATGTTGTGGTTATCGATAAAATTGTTTGTCACGACTACTAACAAACGCTTATTGGTGTGGATCCATCGTATCGTAGTAACTAAGATTTTTGTTATCGTAGACTGCATAGATATATTTTTTAATAATTTGAGGTGACGAGGTGAGTTGACATTAGATTTATTTTTATTTTTGTAATTTACTGATAATTATTGTTATTGTTACCTAGTACAATTTATGTAATTATAAGTCAGATCTATGGAAAATATCTGGGGTAGTTTTACCGTCAACTATCTGTCTGACGCCATTCTTCCTTCGGAATATTTTGACTTGTAGGCTAATTTCCGTCAACGCAAATGTCGTTACGTTTGATGTAAATGAATTTTCTCTCTAACTATTCAACAGTATATATTTTCGTTTATATTTCATGTACATTAATAAAAAAATATTGCTTTCGTAATTGTATGTAATTATTACGAAAGCAACTCGCTTACCAAGCCAACCCTTCTAGGGTTGGCTTGGTAAGCGAGTTTGTTATATAAATTTCCAGTTTTAAAATAAATATTCAAATAAACTTTATTACAACAAAAACCTTTTAAGGCTTTCATTTAATATGTTTCCAGTACCAGTTCAAAGGCAATGTGTCAGTCAAGAAGTCACATTATTTATTTATTTTAACGGATAAAATACAGAGCAATAATTGGAAATATTCACAACTGTTCAAGAACTTAATGTTATGTTGCATCTGTTTCCAGAACAAGATCCTTCCAACAAATAGATGTACAAATTTTCTTATTTTGACTATGCTTAATGACACAAAGCGTACCTCCTGAATGAGAAGACGGCGAAGTTATGTACAGTCTTTATGTTAACTACTATTACGGTTTTATTCAACCCGTACAAAATAGCTTTATTTAAAATTAACTCCTTTTACAGAATGGTAGCATGGATACAATTTTGCTCTCCGAGGCGGATTGCAATTCTATAAAACTCCTGAAGAAGCTATATAATCATAAAATGTTGTATTTCAAGCGTTTTCTTTCAAGTGAATTTGTTGTGAATATTTGCTACAGATGAGAACTTAAGAATTCCTAAGAATACTCCACTTCGATACTCAGGCTGAAGTGCCTTCTAGGTCACATCCTATAGAAACCAGACAACTTTCTATTTCGCAGTTATTTTGCGTAGGTTTTACTTTTTTTATTAATAAAATAAAGCATTTTAGCTACTAATACAATACTTTTCAAGAGCGAACGAATTTTTAATATTCGCTCAGAATTTTTTGAATGAAATCGTTTACAAAAAAAAGAGAATAAACTATTTCTCAATTAAAAAATATGTATTGAAATGTTCTTTAACATTTATTTTGTTAGAGAACTGTAGCTAAATTAGGTTTCATTTTTACAGGGTGAGATGAAAATTACAATGCTACAATTTCGTATGTATCGAAATAGCATTATGATACTATATTTTATATTCTAAGACAAATTTGGAGAATACAAAGTTCTCAGTCTTAAAGCACAAATAAATATATGTAACTGTTATCTAAATGTTTTTTCTATTAATATTAGACTATTTATTTACCTAATATATACAATAATTTATATTAAATCGAGAAGTATAAAAGTATATAAGGTATAAAATTGTAAATAAGGTTGAGTACACACGTACTTCGTTATGGCGATAGCGTACGTAACATAACGTAACGGTCGGTCGGTTGGTCGGAAATGAATCAGTTAAGCCTTTGCTTGCAATATTAAAATAATTACTTACTACATATTTTAAAATACGCGATGTCTGTACGTGATAAACTCAAAAATCGGATTTTTATAAGGGTTTCACAAATGGACAAAGTGATTCATAAGTAGATGTATAATTCATTAAAATTTTGTGTAAATTAGCTGAATTATGATGATGATTTTTGAAGTTTTCGTAAATAATCATGTTGACCGATAAAGGTGTATATTATAATATAAACGTTTAAACAACAAAAACAGTAAAATAAAGGATGGTGAAAAACTTAACTGTTTGGTTTTATTTCAAACTTTCCTAATATTTAATATATCATTTATTTATCAAAGAATAAACGAGGGTCTGTTCCAAAACAAACTACTAATTCGTTTCGATTTCGTTTTAATGCTAATAGTAATTTGTTTTGGAATAAGCTCTACTTGAATTCTATCTACGTAAAAATGTAATGTAATGAATATCAATTATCTGACTTTAACCAGTTTCTAAACGGGCCCATAGGCATTGCTAGCTGTAATACTAAGAAAACAACTCATAGGTGGTTGTTTGTGTATTTCAGTGTACTCGTATATTCGGGAATGTGGGCGTGTCTTTGCAAACTCGTTAGTATTACGAGGCACACAAAAAGTCAAAACTTGTTTATTTAGTGTATCTTTATACAATCACCCGTCTTTATTTACTTCAACAATATTTGATTATAAGAATGATAGGCTGTATAATACTATACATACTTTTTCAATGTTTTACGTTTTATAAGAAAAAAGCTATTTTGAAGATTTGTAGTTCGTAACTTTTCAAATTAGGAACGATTATTATGTGACTCGAAGAACGACAATAATATTCATGTTTATATAAATACCCTTTATATTTACACTGGGAGACGCCTGAATTAGAAAGTGTTGAGATCGCTTACCATTATATTAATTTATATATATATATAAACATTATTGTATGCAGTGAAACGTATTGTACATTATTATTATTGATCATAGTTGCTAAACTTATTTCAGCCACGGGAGAAGGAAAAGGAGATATTTGTGTATTTCATTTCATTTAAAGTTGGACAAAAGTTTGATGTTAAAACGGGTACACTTTCTCTTACTACCAGATGCACTGATCTTTTGTTTCAATGTACGAGAATGCAAAACTCTCCTAACCGCAATCCCCGTGGGCCATCTCGCCCAATGATTCTACACTCAAAGAACAATAGTTTGTATCTCGATGCTAGAATAAATGCAATTTGAGTCACACGGTACATATAATTTTAGATAGATCAAGATAGGTGAGTTAGTGGATACATTGGTGGTATACCGGTTTCAAATAGACAAATTTTATGGTGATTTCAATTGATTTGATATTTATACGAACTATTACCCACGTATTAAATGTTGGTAATTATAGAGTACGCTTCAAAGAAATGAATTCGTAGTAGGGCCTCTCAGATAAAAATACTCTCATTTAAAAGCTACCTTCAAGGCGATCAACTCGTTGAAAGGCTTTTGAGATAAAAATACTCTCAATTTAGGTCTCACTATCAATTGTTACTAAAACTTCTTACCTACTTATTAAATATAAGTAAAAATTTACTTACCTAATCACAGATGTAAAATATACAATTCAGATTTTAAAGATTAATTTAAGGCCGTATATTGAACGTGGGCCAGTGTTTGGCCAACATTCCAACTCACCAAAGTGAATATAGGAACAATAATATACAATGCATTATTAATTTTTATAGGAATATTCAATGGAAGTTTTATCGTTCACTATTAATATATTAAAAGTTTATGTTAAGAAAAAACATTAACAAATTAGGCTTATTGTTCGATAAATACCGTATAGATTATAAAAAAAATGTGAAGTTAGTATGCATTGATTTTCATCTAAACTAATAAATATTATAAAAAGGTTTAATTTGTTTATTTGTAGGTAGGTTATTACCTAGGTTATTTTTTGTATATTTTATAGGTTATTTTTTTGGATTGGATTTTATTTCCGGAACGAATGAGCCAATCCAAAAAAATATTTCACTCGTAATATGCTACAATATTCCTGAGTTCCGTAGGAATATATTACATTAAAATTAATTCATATGATTTTTTACTGCTAAATTGCACACGCGAAAGCCGAAGCGGGTCGCTAGATCGTTATATAAAAGCAATTTAACTAACATACATGTCTTATATATTTATAATTGGTAATAAATAACTATTCAATTCCGTACCGGTAAATTTACCGTTAATTGAATCCTGTAATATGACGATATAAAATAATGTATATTTATATAAGGAGCCTAGAGCCAATGTGGTGTTTTGATTTTAGAACGATGTCCTTTTACACGGATTATAGTAGAGTGAACGGGCAGAAATCTTCACGTAAGGAAAAAGCGTGATCATGGCCCTCCAAGCAATCTTTCCATCTCGTTCTCCTTCTCTCTGTCTCTTTCTATTATGTACGTATTTATTTCATATTATTTAAACAATGTTCTATTATTGTTTTAATTGAAACTTTTTGAATTGTCATCGTCATTTAATTATTCTCAAACATTGTTAATTTTATTAGATTTAACAGTTATTTAAAACCACGTACTCGTACAGCGAAAGCAACTTCATTCCAACGGAAAGATTCTTATAATCATCTCTTCTACGCTTGATTTGTATACACAAAAGAATTACATCATACATTATTTCTTTTACTGTACAGTAAAGGAAAATCTTAGTATGTTTTTTGTATGTAGAAATTAAAAAGAATATTATTAATACTACGCTGCTTGATAGTGATAAATTCCTCTTTCAATTTAAATGCGCTGTCAATTGTAACCCTAATCACAGTTAAGAAGAATTTAATGAGAATTGACACCACTCTCCTTAGCTATTCAACCTTTTAAGTTTTTGCGAAGTCAATGCTTTGTAAATGTCTTTGTAATGTTTAATTCACGAAGTTTTGTAAAAGTTTATTAAGTCGACCTTCCTTAGAGGTGAAATTTCGTAATGTATTTTCTTTGATGATCACTCAATCAACGAAAGGAAGCCTGCTGAATTTTAAGTTTGTTGCTGTTATGGGCATGACAAAAAATTACTGTAAATGGTATTACTTAAGGTAAATATATTTCTTCACTCTGCTAAGTGCTAAGTATTTTTATAAGTTTTTGAGGTTATTTCACGACGCTGGTACATTGGATTACTAAATTTTGTAAAACCAGTCGCAACGTTTGTTTGACACGTGCAGCGTTTTTCTTGCCGCAAAAATTAAGATTAATTATATAATCAAAATGAAGTAATCTCGATTTTACTTGACTTCTATAATTTTTCGTATACAATTGTCATATTTACTAGAATACAAAACAGTTTTCTTGCTAAATAATAAAATACATATAATATATCATTACATCCCTTGTAAATACTGTAATAATAGATTTTACAAATGCATTTGATATTGAGTTATAAATATATTACACAAATATTTATTTTCAAATTAAAAACCCTTTTTTTTCGTTCTAAATATTAATTGCGTCGTATTTTTTAAAAGATTTTAACTTACAATTTTTCATTATCTCATCAATATTTTTAACGTATAAGCAAAAACGAAATTGCGTGTTAATTATATCCTGTTCTAAGTTTCACCATGACGTGACTGATGTACTAGATTTGGCCCAATGACCAAACTCCTTTACGGTTAACAGCACAGACACGAAATTCCATACACGCATTCAATTGAGTAGAATTCTAAGTGGCATGACCGCTGCACTCAGAGTTATCTCCTAATGAACTAATCATCTGCTTTTGGTAGATAAATCGATATTTTACATTTAACTAGTTATATTTTTAAATAGCAGATATTGTTTTAGCAGAAAAAGCAATAAATTGTATTTTAAAAATATTTTAGAATTAGCTGTGCCCGCGACTTCGTGCGCGTTGTTTGAATTTAATTTATAAATAAATTGCGTTGTTTGAATTTAATTTATAAATTTATTTGTAATAAATTCACGCTATCCAAATAAATTAAATTCTATATATAATTCTAAAATAAAAGTAGCCTAAGTTACTCCTTATTACATCCGCTATTAGCCAGTGAAAGTCCCGTCGAAATCGGTTCAGCCGTTCAAAAGATTAGCCGGAACAAACAGACAGACAGACAGACAAAAATTGTAAAAAATGTTATTTTGGTATATGTACCGTGTATACATACACATGCATTTAGTAAAAATGGGTTATTTTAATATTACAAACAGACACTCCAATTTTATTATATGTATAGATGTTGTATATTTTTGTAAATGACTCTCAAAATTATATAAATAACATGCCACCTATTTAGATCCCACTTTTTTGTCAGCGAAGTGTCGATAACCACGCATATTCTTAACATTTAACCTGCCTAGATTTTTCTTTTTGATCAGTTATAATTATTTTTGTAATAAAGCTTAGAATTCTGTCTAATCTATCAGAAAACATAAATACAAAAATAATATACAATACCAAAGGCTTTATTTATTATGATAAGCTAGATTTTGATTTAAAAATATGTACAGTCGGGGTAAGAAAAGGTTCGTCACCTTAAGATCTATTTTCGTGTGCTCAGTATGAGCGATAACCTGTTTTACCGATTGAGTATGACATATTGCGTCGCAATGTCACAATAAGTCGCATCTAGCAAAGAGTATAATAGCGTTTAAAAGCTATAATAATAATAAGAAGAAGCCGTCAATCGGTATGATAATTACCAACTTTTCACGAAACCTCATAGTCCTTCGTGAATGGTCGTGTAACATCGGAGATTAGGACATTGTCTTGTCTTTTATAAAAGAGAGTGCATAGTAGTAATCCTACTTCCTACTAATATTATAAACGGGAAAGTTTGTGTGTATCGATCTGGTTGATATCTCTGAGGTATGGATGGATGTTTGTTACTCTTTCACATAAAATTTACTAAACAGATTTGGATAAAATTTTGCACACAGAATATGTACTGGAATAACATATTGGATACTTTTAATGCCGGGAAAACATAAAATCTTCGGGAACGCGGGTGAAACCGCAGGACGAAAGTAGTAAATAAAATAGTACATCAGACCCCATAAATTTTCGATAGGGTATATCCGCCGCTTTTGCAGGCCAAGGAATCACCACCACTTCCCGGTGCCGATGGAACCACTCATCACACGTCACGTCATTACATTAACCGTCACTTAAAATAACGGCCGAATAATATTACAAGCGTTTTTATTCTAAGATTGCAAGATATTGCAAGAAAATATATGATAATGACAGACTTTGACAATTGACAATTAAGATATCATATCTACAATATAATTTAAATCTTGTAATGACTAATTAGGTCATATAAAAGTTTTCATGTTGATATGACACTAGACGTAGCCCAAAGATGTTACACTATTTTGAACCAAGTTATCATACTATGTTAGTTTAATTTTATATGCAGTTGTCTGTTTAGTGCTCTAGATTCAAAAGGTACTAAGAGTTTACGACTTGATAAAGGAATGAATTTGAAAACTGACGAAGGTTTTCTTACTCTGACTGTACATAATTATCTACTTGTGTGATTATTTTATACTTTCTACATATTTTTATATTTTTATTATTATAGTTTTTATTTCAATAACTTAATTGAAATTGACAGTAATTTTACAAAAGTAATAATAGTAGTCATTGTTATAAAAATAAAAAGTGTAGACAGTTCACTAGCTTTACGCTAATACGTAGCATTATACGTAGTACGTACGTAGTTATACTGATTTCAATCGTTCCAGGATCACAAAAACTATACACACACGAAGGCGAAATAAAATTTCAATAAGCTCCTGGGACGGTACAGATAAAAATTATCATTGTAAAAGTCTTTTGTCTCCATTTACCAGAGGAAAATATGTTTTTCGAGTAGGACTTAAAATAATATACGGAAAATTACGATTTTCCGTTAAATCCGATGATCCGCTTTTTTGGTTAAAATGAGGTTTTGATAGTATGAAAAATTGGTGATTCCTATAAATCTGTATAAATATTATAAATGCGTAATTAATGCTTGTCTGTTCCGCTTTTTAAGCCACTTAGTCGATTTTGATGCAATTTGGTTGAAGTTAACTTGAATACCAAGGACAAACATAAGCCACTTTTTACACCCTATGAGGTGTCAATTTCAGGGATAGAGAACCCTCTAATTAACTTTTTTACAAGTAAAAGAAGTACTTGAAGCATTTTCGTCAGAATATGAATTCCGCGCGAAGCTGTAAGTTTAACTAGTTATTTATGTATCTTAGAATGGCAATAAAGTTGTTAGATTAAATTTGAGTACAAAAGTTTACAATTTTTTATAGATTTAGTATTAGAATTACACGTATTTTATAAAAAAGATACTCACGTGAACTAAATTACGCGCGATTTTTTTTAAAGGTAAAATATATACGAATATATAGCTCAAGCGTTTGTTTCATCGCGTTTGTCATAGGTGTTATAAAATTGAAAATAATCTTTATGCGTTAGATGGTTTGAAAGTAGACGGTAAATGGCTATAGAGTTTATATTACAAAAATTAACGAACAGTGAACGGTCCACTCCTAGGTTAGTTGTACGCATATATGTATATTGGATCAGCACTTTATCAGGCACATTTAAACTTAGACGATATTTTATTTCGAAATTAATTATAAACTCATTTACTAAATTATTATTTATATTTACGGTTTTCAGCAAGTTTTAAATGTACCCCAAGTGAAGTTATAGAAGTAGTTTCAAATTATGTTGAAACCGTCTTCATAAATAACAAAAAATCACTAACAAGTGTAAAATAACTCAATTCAGTTTCAAGTATACTTCAAAACTGTTCGCAGTCGGGTTTTCACTTTGCACTATTTTTTCTATTATTTTTAAGGCGGGTTTAATTTTCCTTTTAAAGGTTTTTTTTTTCAGAATACACGATATATTCGAATTTATGTGTAAATGATATCTTTAATTTGTATAAAGCGTTTACAACGAAAATTTTATAAGAATTATTGGCGTACGTTATATAATGTAAACTAAAGATAAACATGACTGTTTAAATTAATTTAATTGATTATTAAGCTATTGATTTTTTTTTAAATAGAGATAACATTTTAAATCTTTCAATTCGAACTGGTTGTTTGCGAGAAATTAAATATAGTAAAAATAATAAATGTATTCTACACATAATAATATAAATTTCAAAAATAGAACCTCCTCTTTTACTAGATGTCAGTTTGTAAATAAAGCTAGACATCATTTATTTAAATCGTATCGTAAGTGTTCGTATGTGTGATCTCAAACCGATAGTATATACCTAATAACATAGGATATACACGCACACACGTGAATGGTGTATGATATTAATAATGGCATAAATTAAACGATAATTTATTTATATATCATAGATGAAGGGCTAAAAGATTTGGTACCCACGATAAACCTCGAGGGATTGAAGGTATATTTACAAAAAGCTATTATAACTGTTGGGATGTTTCATGCTACGAATGTTAGTGAACTGAAATTCGATGATAACATTTAAAACGATTATACATTAATTTACTAAAATAATGTATATATAATATTATACGGATAATATATTATATTTAATAAATCTACCATGTTTAAAATTTTAAACTGATTTCAATACGTAATAAATTTTATTTTTTATTATCTGTATTGACAATTATCGCTTTGTTTAAGTCGCAAATTCAAACGTGGCCCATGGTGAGTTATTATCATTCTAATTTTAAAACAAGCATTTATTAATTGTATTTATAAAAATACTTACTCGCTATAGTTCTCACTGTTGAAACATATGTTGAAATTAAAACAATAAGTGGCAATATAAACATAAATACGAGGGATAGCGTCGTATAGACCTGCTCTTGCCATCTCTGCGCATAAAATCCATGTGTCACACACTGATAAAAGTCTTCAATGAACGGACCTTTAGCAACTCGAAAAACCACAGTCTGAAACAAATAAATTCACGGTTCGTAATACAAAATAGCTCTGGGGAATTACAGGTTTTGGTAAGGATTAAGTAACTTAAACATAGCGTTATGGCTGTAGTTTATCTCGCAGTAATTGCCTGAGTAAAATATATTTATTTATTTTAACCATTGGCTCTTATTATCAATATATTAAAATTGAAACACACGTTACAAGAGATGATAATTATATCATATAAAAACAATTAGAATCAAAATAATTTGTATTTACTAAATAATGTATTCAGAGCTTGAACATGCATGTTGCCTTGAAACCTGTCGTTTCTTGGTATAAAAAATAATCAATGAGACTTATATATATATACATTTGATGGTAGGTGCATACCCGTTTGGTTAGGTACCTACTTATCAGATATTCTTTCGCCATGTAGCAATACTTAATATTGTATTACAGTTTGAAGGGTGAGTAAGCCAGTGTAATTACAGACCCGACAGACATAACACCTTATTTCCAAAAGTTGGTAGCACACTGAGGATGTATGTAATGTTTATTATTTCTTACAGTGCCAATGTCTATGGGTGGTGATGATTACTTACCATCAGGTGCACTTTTAACCTACCACCAACCTCTAACATAAATATAATAATAATAGTAAGGTAAAAATAAATACGACATTATTAATAGATACCGTTTAAATCACTTTCATATAAAGATACAGGTATCTGTAGATGAGAGTAATTGGGCATTAATCGCTCTAATCTACTATTTATATGTACTATTTTTATAATGAAAATTAAATACATACTTAAATAATACTTTAATATCCACCGAAAAAGATTTTTTTTTAATTTATAAATAATCAGAACCGGAACTATAAATACATATTCGTAATAACACAAATTACTCAGAATAATATATAAACCAACTGCATTTTTTGGGCAGAAAATCCGAATACGATTCGCGAAAAAATATACAAGTAGGTAAAGTTAGTTATAAAAATTCAGAATTGAATGTCCCCAAATTAAATATTTGAAGCAAGTTTCGAAAAACTATAACTATGTGATTTAATTTTATATAAATAAAATCAACTGTAGAAAGACGTCGAGATGTTAATTAATCGTGGTTTCGCGTTATTGCGCCTTTATCAACTTGGACCTTAGTCCAATAACTCTGTGATTCATCGGGTTTTTAAATAAAATATTAATGAATGAAGCTATAATTCACAGTAATATGATATTTTTCAATATATTTTTATTCACAGTATCAAATTTTTAAGATCGTTATTGAGTTTCCTGTTTTTAACAACATTTTTAACTTTCCAGGATGTACAGTATTTATATATAATTGTACATAATAAACCTGTATTTATTGTAAAATAAATATTATTAGATAACAATACTACAAAATGTTGCACAGTGAGTTCATGTCGTCGTTATTTAATGTCAGAAATAAGTAGCAAATCATTTTTCCCAGTATACTATTATTCAATTGATAAATTTAATGAATGTTCATGAGTCCACATAAGTACTCTGTACGGAATAATAAAACTCACTCTAGCAGCAGCAATACTAGTCATTTACATTGCACTCGCACTGTAACGATAGGAAAAAGATCAAGGCGCTTCATCATAGCTTGAACTAACATCCTTTAAATAAAAATAGCAATCTATTAAATATATAATTAATAAAAATATAAATAGAATATTGATTTAATAAATGTTATACTAACCTGTGGTATACTTAGTGTAAAACTTAGAACCCAAGCTATAATTACAAGTCTTCCACTCCTCGTTGAAGTAGCCATACTTTTCATTGGATATTTGACAGCTAACCACCGATCAACTCCGATCAACACTAATATAAATGTACTTAAATACAAAGCAAACATTTGCAGAAATTTAAACAGCTTGCAACCAATATTCCCCGCGTACCATTGAACGGCAAACGACCAACCCGCTTCTCCAGCTATGCAAAATATTGTTACAAGTAAATCTGCTATACTCAGTTGGAATATAAGGCTATATATGGCAGTCCAGGATGGCCGTGCTCGTCTTCGACATCTCTTGCCTCTTTGAACACTTATTATAGTCGCGCAATTACCAAAGAATGATAACATCGCCAATACAGAGAGCACAGTCGCCCGTATAATAGTGCTTCGAGTTAAAACAGGAGCGTGGTCCAAGCACATGATCTGAGTACCGTTATAAATGTATATTTGGTTTGTTATATCATTACTTGAAGTTTCATTCATTAAATGTGCTTTCACACATTTCTCTATGGGCCACGTATTCGTTCCCAATAGCACATCGCTCAATTCTCTTTGAAGTGTGAACTCGCTGGCGTAAAGTAAATCATTGAATAATGTGGTATTGCTGCCTACGCTTTCCATGTTTCGTCATGCGTAGTCAATGATACTTTTGTTTTGTGATCTGAAACAGAGTTAAAGATTGTTACTTAAAGTTATCTGAGGATTTGTTTAATGAAAATATATATTTGATTTGCGCCGGTATTATTGTCAAACGTAAGTAATTAGGACAAAATTTCAATTGAAAATGTAGCAAACTTTATTTCATTAACTCAAGTATTTGCATATTTATGTGCGGTAAAATCCCTCATACGTCATAATATCTGATGAGAATGTTGAACTGATATGATATGAATTGATAATTTGTGTCCTACAAAGTTATTTGTTATACTCTTTTCAAATAAAGTATATTGGACAAAGAAAATGATTTTATATAATTACAATAAAATCAAATAAACAATGATTTATGAATATGACTGTATGAGTCACTGTATAAAATTGAGTATATATAACAATAACAATGACGAATATTGAATTTGACTACGAATATGACTTTTATATAACTGAGCATAAGGGACTTTTTTCTTGTCTTAATTTCATATAAGGTTATTATAATATGTATTTAGTTATTCAATCATTACTGATGGTAACACCTGATGTAACTTAAAATAAGGAGGAATTATATAGCAACCATACATAATGTAGGCAGATCACATTAAATTTCGATACGATATATATACGTTAAATAGTTGAAAACCTAAGCTCTGCCTCGTTGTCTGTTGGTAAAAGGTCATAGAGGTTATGAGCATGATATTTACAATAATAGTGTACGGAATTTGTGCAAGACTGGGTAGGTATCACTTTTTAATCATATATTTATTATAGATTATGTCACAATCAGTGTGGGCCACGTCTTCCACGTCTTGCCAAGAAGAAGCTTGAAGTCCAGCGAAGATCTGCTGATGTTTTGTAAAAATTTAAAATGTATAAAAGTAAAATGTAAAAAAGGCACGTGCAACTCTAAGTCCGTGGATGTTGTAAATTAAATAAAAAAAAAAAAATCATATATTAGAATGTAAAACATCAATGCTTAGTATTATTTTGTTGGGTA
This sequence comes from Vanessa tameamea, assembly GCF_037043105.1. Lineage (NCBI taxonomy): Eukaryota > Metazoa > Arthropoda > Insecta > Lepidoptera > Nymphalidae > Vanessa > Vanessa tameamea. The sequence continues at coordinate 4,996,309 of NC_087322.1, forward strand.
AAGGATGAGTGAGTCATATTAACTACAGGCACAAGGGACATAACATCAACGTAACATCTCATCTCTTAAGGTTTCATTCATTTATTCCATTACTTAAAGAAAAAAAATATATCAATGAAATTAAAGCTGTCTAAAGCATATAATTCTTATATCGAAAAGAGAAGAGAATATTGTTAAGAGTTTTAATATTGAAAAAAAGTCGCTAGGGAAAAAGAAAACAAAAGATAAAAAGATTACTTTGAATCTGTTCGATACAAACTTAAAGAATTTATACAGAAATTGGCTTTGTATTACCATTGCTTTTTGTTTGATATAAAGGGATTTATTTAACTATTTTGATTTAAGTAATCTACATTATTTATATATTCATATACATATATAGCTACGTATACATAAATACTCATATATACAAACATGTAATATTACAATCTGACACTAATTCTTATATTATATTTTATATTGTATAATAAAAAAGTCCTCCTTTTATTGAGGAGAAAATATAATATACTAGCTGTAACTGGAGTTTTAATCGCACTAAAAATATAAAACTTTGCCTATAGCACACAAACCGTCAGCCCCTATGTTTCCCTTTCGACGGATGAATTAAAAAAGTACCTATATCCTTCCCCAGTCTCAATTTATCTCCATACCAAATTTTATCTAAATCGATGCAGCGGTTTAAGCGTGAACTGTACCCCTAGTACGAGTTTCAATACTTCATGCGTTAATAACGTATAGACTTCTCGAAAACGTTTACGAAGTATTTGTATTCAGTAGTATGAGTCTGACATTACACGTTTGCGTTAAAACCATGATAACCGTCGAGCTACTCGAAATAGACTACACCACAATTTATATTTCCATCTCACTTACACGCGCTAAAAAAGGTGAGAAAAATATATTCGGCCATTTTTATTGTATTTGACATCTGTCGCAAACTATTGTCTCTAAAATTTTTAAGGTTATATTATCTTATTTTACAATGCTTATTTTATTAAAAGAAATAAAAACTGTGAATGTATTAATTTGTAAGTGTTTTAGTAGTGGTGAAACAAGAAGAAATTACATTGAAACATGATTGGCTTAACGATTAATTTATCGGAGTTTGAAATTATTATAAAATACATCAAGAGGTATGTAAACATAAATTTATTATTAAGCTTTATATACAATACGATCCGTAATAGTTGTTAGGACCGTAAATTTATAATAAGGATTAGAAACGTTTTAAAAACTTAACTAAACAGTGTATATTGTTTTTTATATAGAGGAATTTGAGTTAAACTGTAACTAATCTAACCTACAAGTATTGTAAATTTAATTTCCTTACAATTTTACGTTGATATACTTATACATATTTAAATTGGTGTTCTAATTTGTTTATAAAGTTGAATTTGAAACTAAGTGGCTTACTTCGCGTTTAATTGCGACGTGTGTTGTGTGTTAATTTAAACAAACATACATTTAATTATTTTTTTTTAGATTAATTTTATAGATAATATCCTCTTTTTTGTGTGAAAAATTCCATAAATCAAACTTAACCAATTCAAACTTATGTTTAAATGATTATGTTATATTGATAATACTCAAATGATGTTTGCGTTTCAGTATATTATAATAATATGCATATCTAATTATCATTAAATATATAGACCTAATATTTCTATTATTAGATTATAATTATTCTATGATCGTGATTATTTTATATGTTTGAGAATGTTTTAATAAAAAAATATTGTTTGTGATTACAGTTCCAAAGATTAATAAAAACCTAGACACTACTACAAATAAATCCATGCTGCATTTTCCAGTGTGACGCTACATCTATAACTTCAAGAACCTTTGTAAAAATATAGTTTAATATATTTAAAACAAATAATAATTATTTCATAACTTGTGTTTTATTTTTCTGAAAATATAATTATACGTACTACATATCTAAATAAAATTTTTATATCAATTAAACAATATGGAGTGAATAGTTTTAATTGTCTGTTTTAATATACCCAATTATTGAAAAAGTATAAATAACAACAACAAAGTATTTTACTAAACAATAAGAGTGTTTTTGAAGTTGATTATTCTAAATCTAAATAAATCAAGTGAGTTCAAACTCTATAAGATAAGAATAGATAAGATAAGAAAAGATAAGAAATTAACGAAAACGTCAATTTACATGCGTAAATCTGTCAAAAGTGTTACTCGTACTACCAAAATGTCGCAAACCGCCAGTTACTTCGACTTCAAACTCGATAACGTTAACGTTTAAAAACTCTTACTACCGATTTTAGTTCCTCTGCGTTTAAGCTTGGGGCGCTGATAGGATTTGTATGAAAAGAAAACCGAAAGTAAATTACTTGAAGTTAACTGTCAAACTCGTACTAAGGGTACAAGTTACAGACAGTTTCCTAAGCATAAATGTCAAATTACCTGTATCCATATTCTATATATGTACAGTCAGAGTAAGAAAACCTTCGCCAGTTTTCAATTCATTCCTTTATAAAGCCGTAAACTCTTAGTACTTTTTGAAACTAAAGCACTAAACAGACAACTGCATATAAAATTAAACTTACATGGTATGATAATTTGGTTTAAAATAGTGTAATTTAACATCTTTGGACTACGTCTAGTGTCATACATGAAACCTTTTTAATGGCCTAATAAGTCATTACAAGATTTAAATTAGATATGATATCTTCTACTGAATTATCAAAGTCTGTCAGTGTCATATATTTTCTTGCAATATCTTGCAATTTTACAACAATTAGAATAAAAACGCTTGAAATATTATTCGGCCGTTGTTTTGAGTGACTGTTAATGTAATGACGTGACGTGTGATGAATGATTCTATCGGCACCGGGAAGTGGTGGGGATTCTGCAAAAGCGGAGGATAACCCCTATCGAAAATCTATTGGGTTTCATGGTGCAGTGGTGGATAAATAATAACGATAGAACCAAAGCAGCTGTCTTAGAACATTGCCGAAGTGTTTGGGAACCGACATATGCTCTCGCCTTGTTGGATCAAAGCGACAGCGACTACAAGCTGTGATTGATACGTGTAGTGTACACAGATCTAAAGTAACATATTCATTAGCATTAGATTTATATTTTATATAAATATATATTATCTGTGTATTTATGCATCTGTCATCTCGAGTGACACACATCGCAAAAGCGCGGGAAAAGAGGATATAAAAATGGGCGCACGGTGAAGACGGTGTGTGTGCACAGCGAGCTGATGTTTAAATATAATATTTATTTTATTTAATTGGTAGATCGACTTTACATTTGAACATTACAATACGAATGGCGGATATACTCGTTTTTAATAAAATAAATAAGATTTGTTTAAATGAATATATTTTACCATAATTACTATTTATTTTTACTATTTTATTTCTACTTCCGTCCTGCGGTTTCACCCGCGTTCCCGAAAGATTTTATGTTTATCTGTGTGCAAAATTTTATCCAAAATCCGCTCAGTAATTTTTACGTGAAAGAGTAACAAACATCCATCCATACCTCAGAGAAATCAGCCAGATCCATACACACAAACTTTCGCGCTTATAATATTAGTAGGAAGTAGGATTACTACTATGCACTCTCTTTTATAAGAGACAAGACAATGTCCTAATCTCCGACGTTACACGAGCATTCACGAAGGACTATGAGGTTTCGTGAAAAGTTGGTAATTATCATATCGATTGACGGCTTCTTCTTATTATTATTATAGCTTTTAAACGCTATTATACTCTTTGCTAGATGCGACTTATAATGACATTGCGACGCAATATGTCATACTCAATCGGTAAAGCAGGTTATCGCTCATACTGAGCACACGAAAATAGATCTTAAGGTGACGAACCTTTTCTTACCCCGACTGTACATAATATTATCTGACTTTTGAAATCATGAAACCACTTCAAAGTTTTGGCAAATTATACAAGTTTCTGATAACTTTCGCATTTAAATAATTAAAGTACCGCAAATAATTTCAGTCGTTTTATTAGCCACCAATTTTTCTAGAACATATTTATAAACGTGACAACATTGAAAAAAGTAAATTTCTTTGGTTTGACCTTGAAAATAAAATTTGAGTGTATTTTGACGGTCTCGTTAATTATATACGTTCAACACGTCGAAATACATAATATGTACACCAAAATTCCGATCAATTAGATATATGAGCTTAACAGAAGTTTATACAGCTTCAATTTCATAAACTGAATGTATATTACATTCAGTTTATGTTTAAGTTTTCGATCATTTATATGTATGTATAGATAAAAGATTAAGGCGGACGCGACAAAGAAAAAAAAGTAGCCAACATGTATTATATTAGAGACACACGACGCACACCGAGATATTAAAATTGGCTCTTTTTTTTTTTTGTTTATTTGTGGTGATCTCTATCTAGGATACATAAACGATCTAAGGTTTTAGGTAAAGTTAAGCTCTCTTTTTAACTCTTTATGTAATATGTTACGTCTTATAAGAAGTGATATTTTTGCTACCAACAGTCTAACTGCGAATTTAATATTCAATTAAAAAAAATGAAATATTAAAGATATAAATTTTATAAAGTATCTCCCTATCGGATCTAACGTATTACCATCCGTCACTCGAAGGAGACTAATTTATTGCGTTAATTTTCGATTCAAATATTAGTCATTGTTTTCGTTTTCAAATTAACATAAATTAACTAGCCCATGCTAATGCAATTAATCTAGTTCCATAACAATATATTTAAATAATAAGAAGAGTTAACCCCGTGGTCGGAACACTGAAATCTTAACAAAAGATTGTAAGAAGCCTTGAATTTCCATGTGCTTTATTTGTGTTTATTTTTATTTTTCTCGTGTTTGGTGGTAAAGAAAAATATATTGAGGACACTTTCACCTGTCAGGTGAAAATATTTCATATTATATATACACAACGAATATCTTTAGATTGGCTTAGTGTACTGAGCTTTAAACTTCTCTTCAGAAGTGGATGCCATTATTCCAGCTCCATTGCTTTTTAAAGCATGATATGTAATACAAAACATAAAGAATATGCTTGTTTAATTTCGGTCCATATAAGTACAAAACGATACAATATTTTTAAGTGAAAACTCGTGTTTGATTATTCATGTTTTTCATGTGTTTCATTCTAGTTAATACAAACGTCAGCTATAATATATTAACTACGCCCTACATGACTGAGTTTTCATTCTTTGACAGTTCATGCACGTGGTCCGAAGTTATCTGCGTTACGAAATATACGTCTGTTTCATACATATAGAAGATAAATTAACAAAACTAATTGATTATTAATTAAGTACATTTTATTCTTTCATAAATAACATTGTTATTGAAAACGTATAGAAAAATAAAAAATACCCGCTATTTAATAAATATTATAATATAATAATCTGATTAAGGATGAGTTTCAAGTTCATCGCTGTAAATGTATACCTACTGTAAAATAAACAAAAAGTATAAATATATATGACGGGCCACTGTGTTTTGAGAGTGTCAAGAAACGAAAAAAAGTAATAATGACATCTTTGACAGTAAAATTGGATATAGTGCGGTTTGACGTTTCTGCACTCTGACGCAACTTCAGGCTCTTTTGTGTAATGCATTTGCATCTGTCGTAAGCAAGACGTGCCTGGTGGAGCGTCGTTACTTTATTATAATATCAAAAGTGCTGATTTTATTACTGTTATACTGTAAAACCTTCAAACACGTGGTTTTATTTCTCCTCGCCCGCCTACCCATGATCGCTCGGCAGCCACAGATGGATACAGAAAATAATGATAATGGCAATCTGTCGTTATATATTTTAATGTAATACAATAATAAGTAATAAACACTGACCGGTAATAAGATTTAATACGTCAGTGTTTCAAAAACATAACATTACTTGCTTTAATTAATAAATTATTTTCTGTTAAGTTTAAACATTGGATCAGATTTATTTTGTGTTTTAATAGTGGACGTGATCCATAAAATAAGTTATATTTTTGGCTATGCTGAAGCACTCCGAGCGCTTTTAAATGGATAGTCAATTTACCCAGTCTTATTACTGCACCCATTAAACTAAAACACTTGTAAATAATAACAATAAAACATTTTATTATGATTGCTTTAAATACGTATATAGTTTAGTATTTTAAGTGTGGTTATTTCGCTGGCAGGGCTTGGTACCCATCTCGGTATATACCATCCACTCATCCATAATATTTTACTGCCAAGCAGTATTGTTTTGTTCAGGTTTGAAGGGTGAGCGGGCTAGTGTAACTACAGGCACAATATAAATAATATATGAGTTTCCAGGCTCTGTGAGACATTGATTATATAAGTAATGATTAATTTTTCTTATAAAACCAACGTCTATCCATACTAATATATTTTAATATTATAAATGCGAAAGGAACTCTTTCTGTCTGTCTGTCTCGCTGTCTTCTCGCTCTCCAAAACTACTAGACCGATTTAAATGAAATTTGGTACACAAATAGTCTAGAGTCTGAGAAAGGACATAGTTAGTAGATGCTTTTTATTTGGAAAAAAGTGCTGTAAAGGGTTGAAAAGGGGGTGAAAGGTTGTAAGTTGTTGAAAGTATTGTCATTTGTTAGAACTAGAAGCATAAAACTTATATTTCAGGCTGTACACTTATATACTAACATATCATGACACCCACAAAGTAGCGAATTTTGGAAATTGTCTGAAAAAAGATAAAGGAAGAATGCTTTCCTGTATGTATATATATATCCAATATGTGATGATAGATGCTACGGCCACATGAGAGACTTAATAATTAACATTTCTTAATTATTACGTCAATTTAGACGAAATAAGTTACTACTTATTTTGTCTAAATTTCTTCGTACTCGAAGGGATAGATACTTATGAATGTCATGGTATTTCTCTGACTCTGATTGACTAGCTCGATTAGGCGCTCGCGAGAACAGTGATAAAGACAAGAAAGGCTAGCACTAATTCCCAGAAAATGAGTTCTATTAAAGAGGCCATATACGCTAACACGGAACACGACATTCATTTTTCTTTTGAACAATTACTACAGCTACAGGGGTAAATAATTTGGTAATATTGCAAATTTGACTCATATTCCTTGTAACATTTTGACCTTGGTGTTGTACTCAAGTTAATAGATCCTCAGGATGCTGAGATATTGTGCATTTGTTTTTTATAAAGTCGTTTTAATTAATTACGTTCTTATGATTTCCCCTATATTATGACCACCGCGCTCATCACATCACACTTTGTTCTCCACCATACCACTGTTACTCCTACTATCATTAGCACAAGTTAGATCAACATCAAAACAATAAAAGAGAACAAAGAATCAAGCAAGTCTTGTTGAACTAAGTCTAATTGTAGATTGAAAAAATAAGAACTCGAATAGTACCTTGAAAAAACAAAAAAAACGCAGAACGCTGCGAAAATATAAAACGTGGAAAAGGTTCAAATTATAATGAAACTAAAAGACTAATAATAGGAAATAGAAGGAGAAGATTGAAGAAATTATAAAAAAACTTGAAGATATTGATGAGTCGATAGTTCATCTTCTCATTACTTGTATTTTTTTTTAACATAAGTGTCCTTCCTTCTGAGTTCTAAGATTGATTTAACTATTATACCAAGTTGAATAACAAGATCAACCAGAAGAAAAAGTTGATAAGGCGTCAGTTAGTTTATTGGATTGTTAAGTGAGCAGCTATTATTCTTACAAACAACATATTAAATTTAATAGCATACAAACTTGGTAACTCTAATCCATTTGAAACTAACTACCTAATTGCAGGGTGGAAAAAGTGTTCTGGCAAAATAGAGTAGAAAATTCTCATACCTCGTAGTTCTAACCACCACTATGAACTTGATAGAGATTTAGTCTAGAATAATCAACTTGAAAATAATGTGGCTTCGAGACTGAAGTTCCTACAAGAAATGATTACTCTATTGTGTCCACTGTATGGCAGTGGTAGTGCTATCAGCCATCCAGCGATTTATATTCTGATTATAATATTTTTAATAATTTTCTACCAGTTATGTTACAAATTTGAAATGGAGAATGTATGAGACAATGTTCAATAGAAACATATATTTTTAGCTGTTTTGAATATATTATTCTTGTAATAGCTTAAGTGCTTAAAACGAAATATGCCAAATTGTGCACCAAAAAGTCAGTATAATCCTTTTATTATACCGTTGTTATGAGATGTTGTTGAATAAGTTACCTAACTTACATTAATTATAACGAGTGGCCGCTCATTGGTCGAAAATAAATTGTGCCTCATTTGGCATCTGAGAGTGGCTGAATGCACTCAATTGCAAGCATCATTATCTTAAAATGAAAACTAATATATATGTTTATGGCGTAACGAAGAAAATAAAAATGCATTAATTTTATAATCCCACTGCATTTATGTTATTGATCAAAGGGAAACGAAGCTAAAACTGATTGACTGCTGACTGGTTAGACTTTGAAAATACCGTGTTTGTCACGAAGAATTTACTTGCACGATTCATAGAAAATCTGTTTATAGAACAAACATTTATAGACTTATACTAACATAACACGTAGTTACTCGTATATGACAAAAACGTCTTTCGTACATTTATAAAGTAACATACAACGTAAGTAAAAAAAGAAAAGTAACGGAATGCAAATATCCCACAGCTCGGGTAAGGTCTCCCTTTGATGAGAAGGTTTGGACTTTATTCCATCAAGCTGCTCTAATGCGGGTTGGTGGATATACGTCTTGTGTTAAATTTTTCAGCTGAATTATGAGAACCACTTCCTTTTATCTTACGGAAGTGAAATGTTACATGTCGTTTCTGGAATTGAAAAATCATTTTTATTTTAAGATAACTTGATTCTATACAACGGATTGGCTTTAGACAAAGGAACTCCTTAGCAGTCAATAGCATTGAATAAAAACTTTGTATTTTATTCTATCACCGTGTAATTTGGGATTGCCACACACGAGCCATAGGCCATAACCACTAAACGCCGCCACCGGCATATTTCCTTTTTCATACATTTTAATGGACTCGCTGCACACGGTTGACCATATGAAATATATTGTTGCGGAGGTCTCAGCCCAGACTTACTTAGTCTAACTTAATATTTCACACTTGACACAATTGTACACTAAATGAGCCTGTTCCTATCTTTTTTGCAATACCATAAGCGAGTGCGAAGTGTGCTACTGACTTATTATTAGTACTGTTGATAGTTGTAGATAAAAGCAGCATTACATTGCGATGTGCGATCTACGAGGCGCACGGGTGGAATATTAAATTGGCTGGCTTTGCCCGCGCTCGTAACACTACTCCCCTCTTAATGCCGCTCACAGCTGTGAACTTCCTCTTTTAACAGAAACGCTAATTGTATTATATTTCTCGTAGATAATTTCATCATTCTTCAATGATATACATATATAGATGTGTATTTTCGCATTTCATACATATTTTTTCAATCGAGCATCACATTTGTTTGTATGAGATATGAATACAGTACGTTGCCTATTTGAACAAGGAGTAACAAAACGAAACTTTTATGAAAACAAACATATCCTACAAACACAGTGTAACAAACAAAAATCCAATTCACCGAAAAAAACACAAAAGGTCATATTCTTAATATTGATCATATTCTTAGTTAATTTGTATCATTAGTTCATTTAGTTCTTCGTCAAACAATAAAATAAAATATTTATGCGAATTTATACTGAATTAAACTTGAAGTATTTTATTGTATCTTTTTAATAAATATTGAAAACAGTTCGTTAAAATTTTCAATTCAATTATATTAACATCGTATCGTATGTGGTCGAAATTAATTATTTTTATATTTTTTTAATTAAGCACAGCATGATTTTTTCGTGCTTGCTCATAGCATAATACATTTCGAATAACAATTTTTTTATTTTTTCTCCTTTAGAGTAACACTAAATATTTTTGATGTTCTGTATATATATATACAATATATGAGTTTAGAAGTATGATAATTCAAGTATCACGTAGCGAATGAGCAAAATTACTAATACAAAGTAATCATTGTTCGTTACTTTAATAATATTAATGAATAACAACTACCACTGATTACTTTGATGAATATAATTTAACTATAAGAAAAATAATATTGTTTTACCTTCGGTAGCACGGAACCAGACATAGCCTAAAATAATAATACGTGGCCATAATCGTTCCAGAGTAAGAACGTAAATTTAAATCGAAGTTCGTTGGTAAAAACATGACGTAATTTGTATTATTTTTGTGTGGTGAACTATTTTTACAAAGAAAATCTTAAGAGAAAACTGGTTTTCTTTCGCCGGTACATCTCAGGTCTGAGGTGTTAATTTCCGCTCCTATACAAAGATTTTTCGACTTTTACCTATGTCAATTTGAGAAATATTTACCTACTTTATGATGTAAAAGTTTCACAGGGAAACATCTGTCGGCGTAACTCGGGTATAAGAACGTCGCGTATGCCATCACGGTAAATGTCATGACGCTTTCTTATGATCATTAGACCAAAGAATACTAATACAATATATAGTAACAAATACATTAACGAAACTATATTTTTATATATTTTATTCCGCTTTTTTTACAAATTAAGTAATCACGTCATATTAATATAAACATAAATGAAGGTACTTCAGGTACTGGAGTTCTCAAAAAATGTCGGTTGTTTGATCAAAGTTTTTTATTAAATTTTTAAGCATCGTCAGTACATCGTTTCACGCTCAGATGGTTTTGTAAACGCTATTCCTATAATCCTTTTAAAAGGGTGAAATTGTTTTTCTTTCTAATATTTTTCAATTTTTTGGTTTGATTATATGACAACCGTTTACCATGAATTGAAATAAAATGTTGATGAAAACAAATTTATGATTACTAAATGATACATTTGTTTTAAACTTTACATTTAAAAATATTTAAGTCATAAGAAATATTTCCATGTCAAATTCAATATAGATCTTACGATTGTGGTTGAAATTATTAAGATGGTTTGAATATTATCTATTTATTTTATATCAATTTCACAATCGCGGAAAAAAAATTAAAAATATTATATTACAAACAGATTCTATGGGCTTCCTTACCCGATTTGATGAATTTTGGAGTGTATTTTATCGCGGTGCTCCACTTAGTCATGTTTCTGACTTACTTAAAAACACAAGAAACTAACATTTTTCGCAGACACAAACCTACGGCCTGCCAATTAGATCCCCGAGTTGGGATCTCTGGGAAATGTCAATCGCTCAACTTATTTCGATTAATCTGATCATGAATAAGATTTCAAACTAATCTAGGGTAGCCCTGTAAGTATATTTATACCTATTCACGAAGAAATCCTAAGTGCGAGGTAAGCACAGATGAATTTATACGTGATTCGATTTTGTACAAAATCCACGTCGTACTCAGCGATGAAGGAATCGAATATCTTGTATAAATATGTTATATAAGTATATAATATGTCGGTATTAATAAAATAATTTGCTACTTGTAAAATCAAAAGCCATATAAGGGTTTTTGAGCAGCTTTTTGGCCTTATGTTCTCGTAATTAATTTGAAATATATTTCAATATTTTAGAGCTACCAAAAAGGTTTTAGAACTTTCACAAAGTTTTCACATTTAAATATGTTTCATGTTTGAATATTATTAATTATATGTTACAAAATTGCTAAATAAAGTCTATTAATATTTTGTGGTCACATAGCGTTTTCATATACATTGAACGTTCTCCACAATACGTCCGCGAAAAGTTAATAAACTGTTGCCAAAAGTAAATTTTCGTCGTGGTGACGTTTAAAAGTTTGAAAACTTTACAATGGCGGTTCCGTGACGCCACTAAGTGAATATTTTTAACGACGTTCTCCCTAACCAATAATGCGCCGCGGTCAATTATAATAATTATCGGACTATTAATAAAAGGATATAAGACAGAACGAATATAACTAACTTTCTTCAAACTTGTATTGTTAAAATTCGCGTTGCGTTCGTATTTTTCAAATATATGAATATAATAAAGCCGTAAAGAGCTGTACATTGAATATATCTATTATTAAATGGGTGTGGGCGATAAAATACACTACAAAAACAGAACAAAAGATTTTTAAATATTTTAGTTTGACTGTCTGTCAGTATATACACGCTCATATCCGAAACTATTTCCTAATAGTTTGCATGTTTAGATAAATACTTTGATTGATTGAAATTTTATGACAGAAAAGTAATCTTCATTAAAATATAATTTTATTTTCATCTTCGATACATGACTGTATTAAAATTGTTGAAATTTATACATTACCCAAGAGAAAAAAAAACCGTTAATGTTGTGGTTGATCAAATGATTGTATTGAAATTTACAGTTTACACAATCTGCTTGAACTGAGTGAGTCAGAATATTACCTTTGACCTTTGACCTTTTTTAGTTTCAGTTTCAGTTCATTTCAGTAAATATTTGGAGATGTAATTAAAGAAAATGAAAACCGTTCGTTATTTATTATTTACTTTTCCACCCGAGTAGCGGTCGATTCTATAATTAATGACAACAATCACTGTTACTGAATAAAAAAAAAATCTTAAAATTTTACAGGTGGCAACACTATCTGGTGTAGTCTGATATTACAATTTCAAAGTTATTTCTCCTACACATATAAACAAAATATTTAATTCATACTTTCACATTACGTATACCTACACTTCGTTTGTCAAAAACTTGATTGAAACCCACATCAGATCACATTCTAAGTTACAGGCATTACTAAGTATGTATTTATTCTTAAATGTATGTACCTATTCAAAAGGTCTTGTAATATTTACTTTGCGAACTTCTAGTCCGTAATATAGTGTCAAACCTTAATCAAAATTTAAAACTCAAACAACGTTAGGCTTTTTTTTATATGTACATACAAAGTATACTGTAAAATTTGAAGAATTAGTACAGATAAGTTATAATTATATTTTAAAAGCGAATATTTCAGGAATCGTCAATCGCTTCATCTTTAAAATCTTTGAGCCGTTTAAAGTTGATATTTTGCAAAAGATATTTTTTTCAATATAAACACTGTCCTCTCTCCTGACCAGATGGTTTTTGGTTGGTGGTTGATGGTGTCTGGTTATGATTTTGTAGTTATTTTTAATGTTGACTTGTAACTTACTAATATTATGAATGAGAAAGTTTGGATATATGGATGTTTGTTACTCAACAACCCAAAAACAGCTGAACGTAATTGGACGCAATTTGGCACAGTGATAGCTTAGCAAACTGGTTACTTTTTCGTTCCGAAAAAATGCAGTTGAGATATCATAACGAAGAAAATATTTCTTTGTTTGTAACGGATAAGGTCATAACATAACTCAATCGATTTTAATAATTCTTTCACCATCAGAAAGCAAATTAATCCAGGTGTAACATCAGCTATTTATTATTTCAGTAACATTGAGACTTAAGCGGTTAATAACGCTATTACTGAAACAAGACGAAAAAAACTATATAAAAACCGCACACCGAGCTCTCCGCGCGCGACATTGCGTAGACCGTAGATACTATGCATGAAAATTACGATAGCTCGTACAAAAATGCAATTCGTAATAATTAATTAGATCGTTGTTGGAAAAAATCTTTATAAACTTTAGCGGTCCCCCGATGCGACGACGACCCAAAAAATAAAAAATTGAATACATTATACATGTGACGATAATAATTATAAGTGTAGGGTGTTTTTTAAAAATTTTAATTTTATTTTGTCCTTTTTAAAGTAGTTATAAATATTAGGAAGGTATTTATAGTGATTAGTTAGTTGAGATAGTAACTTAGCTATGTACTAGGTATCATAGGTATAAATATAGTGGTAATTGAGCCTAACTGATCCCATTTAATTATCCACCTTCGAAATATAAACCTTACCCTAATATGACATATTTGAAGTCATTATTACCTTACCCTATTCTTTCAATATCATTGAAGTAACACGGAACTAAATTTCGAATCGATAGGACATATGGAAGGTAGTCAGATCCCCTCATCAACTATTAAGGAGCTGATGATTTTCAAACGGCTGAACAAATTTTCATGAAATATGGCTAAGAACGCTCAGGATAAAATTATCTATGATAAAAAAATACTAAGCGAAAATCGGTTTATCCGTTTGGGACCTGCGATACCACAGATTTTTGCGTCGTGGGTCAATAAATGCGCCGCCAACCATATAAAATAAGATGGTCCTTTATGGCCCTATAACAGTCCTTATTATTACACTGGCTCACATACCATTCAAACCGAATGACAGCAATACAAAATATTTTTTGCTTGCCAATACAAAAACTACCAGGTACCACAGACAAATAATGTTTTTTATTTTATTAAAACTCCACATAATTTCGGTAACATGAGTCATTGATTATACTTTTACGGTGTGATTCATCCGCATTTAACATAACAATTGAATAAATAATACGACGCAACACAAAAATCCGCAAGCTGTGTAAATAAATTAACACTAAAAATAAACGGCTTTTCAGCTTTTTTTCACCATACAAAATTCATGGTCATTCGTAGACTGAATGTTATTTTATTACGTGATATTTATTTCGTATGACACATCCAATAATTTTATTAAATATTTACAAATATATTAATAACAATATAAAAAAAAAAACAAATGACTATGTGAGAGATCCGTAATAATTAAAACTAATATAACTTTTTTAAGCATTACAGTTTCTTATTGATTGTCAAAATTCTATCACATTCACACATAAACAATTAGGTGTCATTTTTTTGTTTTCCTTTTAGGCGATTAAAATCACGATGCTATATAACATTAACAACAAGAAGAGCCGAGATGGCCCAGTGTTTAGAACACGTGCATCTTAACCGATGATTTCGGATTCAAACCTAGGCAAGCACCACTGAATTTTTATGTGCTTAATTTGTGTTTATAATTCATCTCGTGCTCGGCGGTGAAGGAAAACATCGTGAGGAAACCTGCATGTGTCTAATTTTAACGAAATTCTGCCACATGTGCTTCCACCAACCCGCATTGGACCAGCGTGGTGGAATATGCTCCATACATTCTCCTCGAAGAGAGAGGAGGCCTTAGCCCAGCAGTGGGAAATTTACAGGCTGTTAATGTAAAAATGTAAAAATATAACATTAAATTGTTAATAATGAAAATATAATTATATCTCTAATAATCCTGATTCATAAAATATTTAACAAGTTTCTACATTTATTATTTTTGGTAAAATCTTTATTTTAGACCGATTATATCATTAAGTTTAATTACTCTCGTAAATTTCAATATAACCAGATCCCGAATTACACATAAAGCTGCACAAAAGCTTAAAATAGATGCAAAATGGATACAAATATATTTCTGGTAGCGTTGAATAAATCTGTTTATATTGAAGAAACTTACTTGAATGTAGCAATTTTTCCTATCTCAAAATCGATGAAGCATTGGAACTCAATGTGCACAATATTAACTGTGTACAGTTTGAAAATTAATATTATCATTTCCACATTTGATTAGTAACCAATTGAAACTGTTTACTAAAATAATATCGGTGGGTTGTATTACTGATCAATGTTCCTAATTAATGATTAATAAATAGTTATCATAAATTAAATTAAATCATTTATTTTATTATACATGGTGAATTTTTATTTGAATTTGTTGGCACTTTTATGTAGAATGAATTAATATATTCTGACTCAACTGAATATATGATAATACACTTATTAATAACTTTATAAATATTTTGTTTTAATTAATGAATTGCACAGTCGTTTTATATGGCTGCCTGGTTATTGGGGTTGAATTTATCTGTAAAAACGTTCTCGGTAGCACCAAGTTATACTTATAAGTTGAAAAGTAGATTCGTAAAGTTGTTGGTCAACATCTCGTCAGATTATGCGGGCGAAGGAACTGAAGAACTAAAGAACGCACCTGTGCATATATAAATTCAGTTATTCTTAGGTTAAAATATTTTGAAATTAGAAATAAAAATTAACGAATTGCCATTTTTAAACAGAAATTTTAACTTGTTTCACTATATATAATACAAAATATCGTTTAAGTATTTATATATTAAAGAATTATATTTGAATTGATTGGCAGTTCAATTCTAGGCATTTTACCATCAAATTCTATTATTTTATTACGATTTATAAGCATGCTTGTATATAAAAAAAAACGTAGCGTACGCGAGGAAATATTTTCATAATTTGTAACACTAACCTACTTTATTCTCCACTGAATTTCGGCTATCAATCATGTTAGACGAATTGTTGAATTGATCATGACTAATAGTGCTTAATATTAGATAGAGTATTGGGAAAACCCGTTGGGAAAGGAAATCACTATTAAAATTCAAATGGGCTGATTAATTTTTCGTTCAGAGATGGGTAATTGTAATAGCGAAATGCTGCTAGCTTTCTTGCAACGATTCAATGACTTGTACAACACGATCATTTTAATTTTGAGTTGTATATACTTGCATATACTTCATTTGAATTATTTTTTTTGTATAAAATTACATAGAAATTTTAAAAATGAAAAACTATTCAAATGTAAGAACGTTTTATTCTTAACAAGGCTATGACAGTGATGAATATTGTGTTGTTGTTCTGTTGTTGTTGTATTGAAATTCGTATTCGATATTAGATTTCTGATTAACACGAGTTACATAATTTGCGGTTTATATTAAACCGCGCCGAATGTTGTAAGGTTTAATATGGGTATTAACTGTTTGAATTTATTTCGCACAGTGACGAGGAAGGCTCTGCGGAATTTTCTGGAACTTTAATTAGTTTATTTCTTGATTTTCCAATATAGACTTTGATTAAATACAAATGGATTTATCTATTTTATTTTGAATTTGGTTATACAAACTAATACAACAGCTAAATTAATTTTCATTTTTATAATAATTTTATTTTCTAGTCACAGCTTGAATGGCAAATAAACAAAAAAAAAACCCTTTCAGATTTTATCTTTTGAACTATATCTGTAGAAATCCTTGCTGTATTTCTTCAAACATACATTTCTTTTCCTTTATTGCTTGGAGTTGGTCCTGTGTTATCTTCCATTTGAATTTATTATAGTCCCTCAATCTTCCCGGAACCCTTTCTTGGTCTTCCTTTATCGCCACCCAATTCTACAAAATACGTTTAGCACTCCTCTTATAAATATGACATTTATCCACCGGCATCACAAGTCCATATCGAATTTATCGATTGCATGCTTAGTACTTTTGTCGCATTTGTTCTGCGGTGAGATTCGAGTTTCTCGTAATAGAATAGTCATTTATACAAAAATTTAATTTGAAATATATTTGTATATATGTGTGTGTTATATTAATTGAAATTAAATATAATACATTTGAGTAGCTTTAAGTTTGAATATAGCATTTATTTGATAAAATTATCAGCGTTTCCTTATCGTTATCTCAAAAGGCCTGAAAGGGTATATGTACGAATGTGATATAATTTATTAGAAAATTCAATCAAACATAACGTTAAATTTAATCGTTTAATAGCTTTAGGTATAAAAGGTCTTGTGGATAGAAATGACGCGACGAATGGACGCAGTGAAGCTGACAGATAATTAATTATTATTAATCAACAATATACCGGTAAGTTGACAGGAAAGTATCTCAAACAACTGAGTAACAACATTATATCACTGGCAACACAAGCAATAAGCTAATAAACGCTAAGGCGACCAAATACAATAAAAATGACCGAATATATTTTTCTCACCTTTGCGTGTGTGAGATGGTGATATTAATTGTGGAATAGTCTATTTTGAGTGGCTCGACAGTTGTCATGGTTTTAACGCAAACGTATAATGTTAAACTCATACTACCGAATGTAAATACTTCATAAACGTTTTCGATTAAGCGATACGTCATTAACGTAAGACGTATTGGAACTCGTACTAGGGGTACTGTAGTCATCTCTTACTTCAATTATTACAGAGAACTATAAGAATGAATAGTTAAGGATGCACGTAGGATGAGAATAAAATAATTACAATTCGCATGATGACATACAATGACATAATAATTTAGCAGAATAATATTCTTCGGTTATAGATTTAAATTACCCTGGTTTTTTGAGTTTCGTAACTACTCTAAATTTTCTACTTCGACAATAATTCGATTGCGTCTTGGCCATAACTGCAGCCCTCATTTTCTATCAAAAATCAGGGTTCGGGACCACTCTTTGTGTGAATGTGGCCTTGATGAGGGTACCGTTGAACATATTTTCTTTGATTGCACCAGATTTCCTGTTTCACTGTATGATGTTCTTCCTCCTACTTTCCCTCGCCCTTTCAACATGTCCTGTATTTTGTCTTCTTCAGAAATCTCTATTATAACTATTTTATTTAAGTATATTGAAAGATATAACATTAAACTTTAAATAAGTTTAAGTACATATTATTTATATAATAAGTATATTTATGTAGGTAGTTTTATTATTTTATATCTTAGTTGGTGTTTGTGTTGATATATTGTGATGTCCTATTTGTTTTAGATCGTGCTACTGGTCATTTGGCACAACGAAAAAGTGCTGTTTTAAGCAACCACGTGTATTTTTCAACCCTGACACTGGCAGAATTGTCAACCTATTGACAGAAGCCATAAACATAATAAATAATAATAAAATAGATTTAAATTAATAATTAACATATTTCATCACGTTAAGTAAATTATACTTATATTGAAAACAGTGAAAACTTGTTGCATGTTTCACTCGCAACTCTGGCATAGCATATAGATTTACATACACAAACATAACATAATAGTATACCTACCAAATAGTGAACATATTAAGATAACATAGTTAAATCTGGGAAATATGCTTTTAAAATTTCAATATTGTATTAAAATGTTTTTATTACATATGTAAATAATGAATATGGAGCTAAAATTGTATATCCCATGTGCTTGTGCTACACTGACTTACAAATCTTGACATGTAAGTACGTACCCAGATGAGCTTGCACCTTTAAATTTAGGCTAATTGAAAAAAAAAAAAAAAACATTTATTAATAATCTATTACAAATTACTAATAAATCGGATGACGATACATTCTATGTCCAAAGTTGAATATCAACTTCGTAAACCTTCAAAGTATTTGAATGGATAGAAACTAAACTATTTGATTTTGATTTTGATTAGTCGTGTTTCAGGGACGGACGATATCCTTTTGGATAAAGTATGAATTAATTACTAAATGCAATTTTTTACTACTGATAAGTAGTTTTATACGATACATCGTGTGTGTTCAATTTAATACTTATCATAAAACTACAGCACTGAAAAGGTTGTGAGGTCGTATAGAGATCTAACAGCGATACATTTTATTTGACCCAATATTTCCTACTTTTTACTCATAAGAAAAAAAATTGTATCCGTGATTTGATTTGTGTGGATATTGGATGTAAGGAGTATTATTTTATGAATTTAAACAATATATATTGTATATACGTATATTTTCTCTTTTATATCTTAATATACATACAAAACCTTTTTATATATCCAAGTATGTTTTTTTTTTTAAATAAAACCAACTATTCCTATGAACACTAAGCGTTTCTTAATAATAAAAATTAAAGTAAGATAAAAAATAATCTATTGATATAAAACAAAGCAGAAAATGTTTTTAGAAGCGGGTTTTTACAGTAGAAATACGAGGTTCCTATCATATAATGTTCTACAGTATTTATGTATACACATATTTATGATTGATTTCATTTTAATAATAGTGTTCTTAAAATTATTTAAATTAAACTAATAGAAAATAAGTTCAAAAAGGTTAAATTTAAAATAAAATAATTTCAATCACATTATATTTTCAATTAAACCTATAAGCTTAAAATTATAATAAATTTATTATTCATATGATATAATAATGGTTCACTTTCAAAAGAGAATAAATGGATGTCATGTTTAAAAAGGAGTTTATTCTATATATTTCATACAGTTTACGTTTATATCGTGATCCTTAAGCTAAAAATACACCTCGTTTTTAAGTGATACATTGATATTTACTCACTGAGTATAATGATAAAAAGAGACAAAAGATAATCTAACACTGAGTACAAAATTACTGGATCTTTTTGCTTACTTTATATTTCAGTTGGTATTGAGTTGGGCCAAGACAAAACCGTTTTTGACTCTAACTTTTCTTCCTTGATTGTCAACCATCTTTTTTGGTTAAGTAACTTGTAACGAGTTTTGTGTTCACCAATAGAAAGAATTTTCTTACTTACATTAGAATATTAAATAATAAAAAATTAAGGAAACCGACTTATTGTTACAGGATATGTATTTAAATACTTGCTACGATTTTTTTCGTGATCCCTACGCGAAAATCTTGATGCAACTCCTGCGACGTTGTTTAATAATTATTTATTTTATTTAATATTTTGTACATTTTTTTAACAACCCTACGTGAAATTTGTGATGCAACCCCTCCATCATATAATAAATCGACGTGGTACTGAACGAACTTCTAAGGCCCGGGAGTTTTTAGGTCTTCCACGCGCACATTTTTCGGTAGCGCCCAATCGAGCAACGTCAACAACAAATTGACCTCTCAATATGATGGCAGTAACACTATTATCAAAAATTTATACATATATTTGGAAAATAAATTGTTAAATATATATTTTATAAATTAAATTTAAGAAAAAATACAATTATAGTACGAACCAGAGATGGTTAAGGAAAACAACAGGGGCTAAAATCCCGGGGCTTCACTAAGTGGAGCCTCCAATTACAGATTGAGTTTTTTCAATATTATTTTTTAATTAATAAGAAATAGCACAATAAGACAAAAGAATCAAAGTATATTCAAGTGGGCTCGGTTTTGTTTTTTATCAAAGTCAACAGAATCATTAGTACAAAACAATACCAAAAAGATTTAATCTTGGTTTCAAATTATTGGCGGCCTCTTCTTTGTTGTCCCACCCTTTAAATGTTCAAATGCTAACCTTTAACTGGGAATAGCTTAATTGGTCTTACGCACGATACCTAAATAATACATAATTAAGACCCGCTGTGTCTCAATTTGTCATCATGATTTATAGATTTAAATGTAATTGTATTAATAAAAACAGCTATATATTAAAAATAATAGTCTCAGATACTCGGTCTTTGATAGTACAAACAAAATTAATAAAATACAAACTATTAGTTCTCTTTTTAAAACAATATATTATATTATATTTAACCTTCATAATAATCAATTCTGTGAATACTCTTGATTGCAAATGATATTATTTAAAATTAAGGTAATTATGTATACAATTAATTATTTTTCATTGTGATTTGTAATTAAATAATTGGGATTGATGTTAAGGCTTTATGCAAACCCGTCTGGGTAGGTACCACCCGCTCATTTTATATTCTAACGCCAAACAGCAATACTTAGTATTGTTGTGTAGCGAAGTGTAATCTGAAGGGTGAGTGAGCCAGTGTAACTGCAGGTACGCTCACATCTATGAGTGGTGGTGACCACTGGAGGAGAAGGTGTGTCCATACGCAATTAAAAATTTGGAAATTAACTATGACGTAAAGTTATATATATATATTCAATAAAGGACAGGCTACAGAATCATATAAGTTATACATAAATAAAATTACAAAAGTGAGCACAAAGGTGGTTTTAACTTGGTGGTGGACTTGAAGGGGAATAAAATAGTGAGAAAACGTACAAAGGTCCATTAAATTAATCAAAATAAATATACCATTTTAATGTTAACAGTTATTAAATGGATTCGTATATACTAATCCTTATAATTAATTCTCAGTCTTCTTCCTTTTATAAAAAATATATGGGTACACAGTATGTTTACAAAACTCATTACTCATTAACAAGAGTTAATCCGACGTGGGGTGGTGAATTCGAATGTGACAGAATTAAATCTGTCACATACACGTTTCCTCTCGATGTTTTTCCTTAACTCCGAGCGAGAGAAAATTTTTGTACATGAAACCTCAGCAGAACTTGCCTTTATTTTGATGTCGTAGGTTTAGATTTAAAGAGACATTTTCTCCCCAAAAAAGGACATAGTTCTATTATTAGGATGTTTTATATTTTATAATTTATGAAATATAAAACATATTATGTAACTAATAATCAGCAGTACTACTTAATCGGATCGGTAAATGTTATTATTGTCTGTTCTTTACTTAAATATAATAATAGATTTAGAATCTTCTACAAAGATTGGTTGAGATAACATAGTTAGACACTGGGCCATCTCAGTTTGTTATGATAAAATGGGGCTAGAAAAATATATTAAAATTTATTTTCTTTATTTAGTATAAAAACATTTATATTCAAAGATTTATAATTATAATGGATGTATTTGTACAGTATTGATTTCGTGATATTTTGAAAACTATAGAAAACAGCCTTATGATATACTAGCTTCTCGATCTGAACTCGCACGGAATGAATAAAAAATTTATCCCGTGCAATTTTAAACGATGTGATATAAAAATAAACCGATCAAAACTATACTGTGTTAATTCAATGCATAACACGTTTTCACGCGTTTATAGGTGTGTGCGTAGTGTGTGAAGCGGGAAGAAATAACATTGTCCAGAACTTGATCGTAACTCGTATAATACGCACACAATGAACACAGAAAGAAAAAGTCAGAAGGTAACAGGGAGTACGGAAGAAGGAAGCAACAGTTCTGATAGAATTGATAACACATATAAATCACTATAAACTAAATACGAAAACAATTTGATATTAAAGGCTAGTAAACGAATCGCATCGAGCGTGTGTGATCGACTAGCTAATTAGCTATGTACTCTGGCGACTTACGATATTACGCGCCGCAAACTACGGGTTTCGCCCGAGTATGCTTGTGTATTAATATTTTGTGTTAATATTGCTATGAAAATAAATATACGAAGTGTAATGTCGGTGTGTATTGTGTATGTATATTATATTATTACATAAATAATAAATAAATATTAAGTAGAATATTATATCGTATTTGTGTAATTGTATAGTGTAATAAATAAATATCATAAATTAATAAACTAATTATATACACAATAATAATTCACCTACAATCGAAATATCTCTAAAACTTTTGCTACGAATTGCAAATATTAAAGGCTTCAACTTCATAATAGATTTAAAATTAACATATTATTTACATTGATAAGGAGTTTTTGACACTAAAATTAACATAATGTGGTCGTTTTCATTTTCGTCCTTTCAAGGTTCTCGCTGGTTAATGAAACTATAGTAAGAGGCAACCTGCATGTAGTGTCGGAAGCCTCATGGAGGCTATTCCACTGCGTTAAAACAGTATGTGATAGATTAGCGTGGTGGAATAAACTTAAAATCTTCTCACCAAAACGAGAGGAAGCCAGCAATGGTACATTTACAGGCGGTTACTTAAGTTATCAACACTTATTTTTCTGCGATACACTGGCCGCTGTTGGACAGTTGTAATATCTGGTCGATGCCGAGGGTAGCGAACAAAAACTTTGTTGTTAATTTCACTGATTGTATTAACCGCACTGCATATTCTATAAAATGTATGATGTAGATATACAGGTTTTAAAACATATTTATTTTATCAATAAATGATTTGTACAGTAGTAGTATAAAGATAAATAAAATTTATATTTTACTACAAATACTGTCCACTTGAAAACTTTCAATACAAATTTGAACTTCACGAACACAGGTATGTCGCTATACAAATATTTGTCGTGAGCGGATATCGAATTGTTGCCTACAGTAAAATTCTGTAGCATTAATATTATGGCAAACCACTCATACGTGTTTTATTTTATTTTTAAATTTTGCGTTTATATATATATATATATATTTTTTTTTTTTATTTTAAAAATGTTTTGATGAAATAATTTCAGCGTATGGTTTCAAATATTCATGTAAAACCTATCTTAGTTATATGGAACTTTTGCAATAAATAAATTAAAAAACTTACGAATATTATAGATAAAAATTAGTAGGTATAATACTTATTTAGTACATATTTTTTAAAATTTTTAGTTTTCTCAATTACTATTTTATACGTCATACTTCTATCAATTAATCTTTATAATAAAATTAATAAATAATTAATTAATTGTTATTTTAAATATTTTTTTTAGATTACGAAATGAGTAAAAGATAAATAATTCAGGTGAGACGCGATTTGAAAATAGCTTCCAAGACGGGCAACCTAAAAAATGTAAAATTAAATAAAATTTTATAAAGAGAACGGTGTTAGTTATGAATGTAACGGCTTTAAAACAAGAGCAATAAAGTAAAGATTAATTGATAGAAGTATGACGTATAAAATAGTAATTGAGAAAACTAAAAATTTAAAACATATGTACTAAATAAGTATTATACCTACTAATTTTTATCTATAATATTCGTAAGTTTTTTAATTTATTTATTGCAAAAGTTCCATATAACTAAGATAGGTTTTACATGAATATTAAAAAATATTTAAAATCCATATTCGTCACAGATACATGCAACTCAACATTTTACTCAACTCAACTCAACATTCGATTTTCATACAATACCTCATTAGCTCAATTCACACGTCACGCTCAAAAATAACGAAGATATTAAACTGCAGCCTTTTTTTAACCTATTTGCAGTGATCATCACAAGCTATTTGTTTTTTTTAAACAACAATAGTGTTTACATTTATCTTAAACTTATGAATGATTTACGAAACATCATCTTTTTGGTAGAAAATCTATAATAATACAACAAAATCTTATTATATATAACTGCATTATTTACTTTAATTAAATATATATAAATAAACCATCATTCCTTAATATAAATAACAGTGTTTAAAATTTCTAAAAACTTTTTAATAAAATGATATACCTAAGAATCTTTAATGAGTTTTAAGAAGACTTTACCTACTTTCTGGTTATTATTTGACTACAAAAACAAAACAGCCATTATAATTAATTGATATTATAACGCAAAAAAGAGACATAATCGGTTTATAGCTATGCACGGATAATAATCAAAGCGCTACTGTAAAACAATGCTTAATGGAGTGCGCCATTCTATAGATTTCAGTCTACCTAGACTGAAATCTATAGAATGGCACGATTTTATTTACCTTTGAACCGAATTCAGGAAAATCCAAATTATTATTCGGGCTTTCTGTCAATTATAATTGATTAAAAGGATGAATAACGAATAATAAAGCCTCCTTATATAGAAATACTTTTTGTAAGAGCTGATGCGGGAATTTTGATAGATACGAATCTATCTGTAGTGCCTATCCATTTGGTGGAAAAGAATCATCTCATTAGTAAAAGCATTTCAAATACTTGCAAGCATACCAGCGGTAAAAAATTAAAATGATACGTTAAATTTACACTTGGACATTGGACAAGGACCCAATTACGAAGAGCAAGGGCATTGGAATTCTGATTATGCTTAAAAGAAATCAATATTGTGGAGTGTTGTTTGTGTGTGAAGAGTCTAAGAGATCGTTTGGCACGAATTTGATTGTATTATTGTATTTATAAAAAAATAGGGTCAAAATACACAATAATTTTTATATGTTGCATAAAACAGGAGAAAAAATTGTTATTTTTGTCGCTAAATATGACATAAATATCTACTTTACATAAATATGGTCGAATAATAACTATTAATATAGATTGTTTTTTCACGTAATCTATAGGCGGACGGGCAAATAGGACACCTGATGGTAAGTGGTCACCATTGCCCAAAGACCTTTCCTTAGACAACACTAATGCGCCACCAACCTTAGGAGGTAAGATATTATGTCCCTTGTGCATAGCTACACTGGCTCACTCACCCTTCAAACTGGAGCACAATAATACTAAGTATTGCTGTTTGGCGGTAGAATATCAGATGTGCTTGCACACAGCTCTACCACCAATTAAAGGTAAATTGTAAGCTTACAACTTTCAAGCGTACAGACACTCAACAGAACGCAAAGCGCATCTACGGTTGTGGTCTTGACTTTTACATTGAAATTTTACAACCATGTATTTGATACAATTGTGGGCAAAAGTTGTTCGATGTCCCTTGTATTATTCATAGACCTGTCACCAACTGCCATGAGAAATAATAAATAAATATTGGACAACATCGCATACATTACTCTGTTCCCAATGTAAGTAGCTAAAGCACTTGCGTTATGGCAAATCAGAAGTAACGACGGTACCACATACACCCAGACCCAAGACAATATAGAAAATGAATTAACTTTTTCTACATCGACTCGGCCGGGAATCGAACCCGGGACCTTGGAGTGGCGTACCCATGAAATCCGGTGTACACCCTACTCGACCACGGAGGTCATCATAATCTTTACAAATATAATATAAATAAATATATTTTCATAAATAAAATATCAATCAACTTTGAAAATAATTTGATGTAACTGTGAGTCTTAATCTAAGTTCAACTAATTAATATTGAATTAAAACTAATTAAAATTTATGTATATTAATATGATAATGTAAGGAAAGGTTATTTATTAATATAATCTTTTATTGTTTATAAAATATATTTTTTCTTAGTTAAAATTCTTGAATATTTACATTAAAAATTTGTGTATGTACATATGTATGTATGTAATTTATAAGAGAAAAGAGAGCCAGACAGACTTGCGTCGAAACGCGTTACGTAACGAAGCGGTTTAACCTTCCATAAGAAGTTATCATTTCAAAATGTTCTACTCTTAGTTTGATTGTTATTGATAGCACTCGTCACGCAGATAAAGCTCGTCATTAGCAAACAAAAAAGGAAAGAGAAATGTCATGCGATATCCTATTGGAACGAAGTTGCTTTTGCAATATATTATGTATTAAACAACAGACAATGAAATAAATAAACAACGTTGAAGAATATAAAATTACATGAAATAAAATTGTTATTAAAACTCTGTGTAAATTAAAACAACGGCAACTACTAAGTTCAAATGATATTATATAAAAGCATTTACAGCAGAAAGAGGCTGAGAGAGGTTGAAGGTCAGCGGGAAACCTTACGTGAATATTACTGTCAGTCCACTCTATTTTAGGCTGCGTAAAAGAACTGCGTTCCAATAACGATAATAATTAGTCGAAGAAAAGTACATTGAACTGTTTTGTTTTTGCCTGTTTATTAATACATAATTTTTAGTCGTTAGATAATAAAGTCAATAGCTTATGTTGTAATGTTAATTTTATAATCAATAAAAGATTATATTAATAAATAACCTTTCCTTACATTATCATATTAATATACATAAAATTTAAGTAATAACCTAATCTTTTCTCAAGTTAAACACTTTCAATATTAATTAGTTGAACTTAGATTAAGTTATCACTTCTGTCGGGCGGCCGAGGCGCACACGTATTTTTTTTTTCAATCCGTGTGCGTTCTTACCTAAATATTCTACCGCTAAACAGCAATATTAGTCAATTTAAATACATAATTAATCGACTATTTCAGAGACTGGGCAAACAGTGGTCATAAAGTAGTTATTTCAGTACAATTTATTGAGACAACTTGTTATAACTCATATTATATTATACTCATCTATAACTATATTGATATAAATTAGTTTTAACAAAACCTACACTATATATAGTATCTAAAGGTATTCATGTTTTCTTTTACATTCTGTAATTGATATTTTTTTTTTTTTATTAAACTGACTATAACTCTCGTGAAATATATATAAATGTGTTGATGATAACATCGGATTGCTAAACTGTTTGTTACACGCTTCATTATATGCGGGCGCTTTTAGAAAGCCTGTACCTAACCTAATTGATAAAAAAAAAGTATTTTACAAATAATTATACAATAATATTTGAAAAAGCAAATGTTCTTATTTGAAAAATTTCAACTTCAAATGTTTATTTAACTACCTCGATAGTCGCCCACCCAAATGTCTTTTGTTCCAGCCGGAGGTCGGGCCATTTGAAACATATTGGGTTTTTCTGTTCATGACATTTTACCCTTTGTCATTTCACGGTTTATAATGTAATTTTTAAAACATTTAATTTTAACACATGACCTTGCCAACAACCAGCAATGACTCATCTCAGATGTATGTCAAAATACATAAAATTACCTATATTGCGCATTAAAAACTAAAAGTGCAATATTTATTTCCGACATTTCTCATCTCACCTTACCACACTGCGTAAGCTGAGATGAGAAATACAACTGCATATTAAACGTTGAGAGAACTTAATATTAAACGGAGACGTAATTAAAACCACCACTTAAAATATTTACCAATAAAAGTTAATCGCCCACCATTTTTAGTACCAAAATGAAACTCACATTTTTAACTGACTTTAAAAAAAGAACTCAATTCGGTTGGATTATCTTTATTTTTCTTACATCATAACTCCATTATAACATTTATGAATATATTTGGAAAATTATTTATTTGTCAGTGAGTATACTTCCCGTTTATTCTCATTTAATTTACAAAAAATACTCCCTAGGGGTGATGGAATAAAGTACAGAGATGTTTTTTTTATTGGATTTAATTTTATTTATAATTTTTACCTCAGAGAATTATTAATAGTCATTTTTTTGGATTTTTTTAAATCATATCTACAAAAATCATCTTTAAAATTATAGTGATAATAATACACTTCATTACATACCAAGATAGAACGTTCATATATAAATAAGTATCTTTCTGTGGCATGTCAACCGCTCAGATTATCGTATATAAAAATATCGTTAATTAAAACTCCCTCTTGGTAAAACCCCAAATTAAAACATATTATAAATATTAAACAGTAAAAATAACGTCTTTATGACTGATCACGATGATCTTATTCACGCAGATTCATAAGAGAAACTAGTCAATTATCAAGGACGTTAAAGGACCCATATGTTTAGATGGGGTTAGTAATTATAATAAGTCTGATCAACATTGGAAACCAATTTAATTTGTGTATTTTAATTATTTTGTTAAACAAATTAAACGTCTAATTAAAAGTAACTTTGAATCAATAGTATTTTGAATACAGAACGTACTTTGATGTTTTAGTACCATGTATATATTATAAGACACCCGTCATATTTTTAATGAGTTTAATGATACAAATGTTTTTAATGACGTTCTTAAGAATGAATTCTTTTATGAAGTAAGTTAAAAAAACAAATTCGAGTAACTTGTTATAAATTAATGTGACGTTATCAAAGTTATGTATTTTTGTTTTGTTTGTAATATGAAAATATGTATTATGTGATTTTAAAATACTAGAATATTCATAATTAAAAATAAAACTACAAGGTTTCGGTTACCATTTCGTTCGTTATTCGTTATAATATTCTTGTAATATATTTTACCGTAATGACTGTTTGTGTCAAATTAGGTAAAAAAGTATAAACCTTTAACTAATACATTGTAAAACTTTACCATTAGACATTATTTATTATTTATGTAGGTCTACACTCCATTTGTGTAAATATAAAACATTTTCTATGCCAAGAATTGCTTAGATTTAGGGTAAATAGCAATACCGAGAAATAACAGTTTCGATCAAAATCGCAAAGTCCCACGCTCCGAAAGTATTATGTTTGACAGATAATGCAAAACACAAAAATAGCCAATAAATTTTAAATAATTTTTTTTCTATTGACTTCCAATTGGGTGTAAACAAGTAAATTTTGTCACCTGTAATGTACTACCCCTTGTGCCTTGAATCAAACCGATTCACCTATGGCCCTATTTTTATCAATGAATCTAATTATTTTATTGTAGCTTCAAACCAGGACACTAACACAACACTTGTATACAAACTGACATATTTGATGATATAACATGACTTTACACAAAAGAATAATTTTCATTATTAACAAAATATTATATATATAAGAAATTATATATTTATTATATTATCTTTGCTTTTCGTTCAGAAAACATCCAAAACTTCTAAGTAACGCTTGCGAAAGAAAAATATAACCCTTAATAAGCAAAATAATTTAAAACCATGGAAGTGATATACAAGTAGTTCGTTCACAACAGAAGTGTACACAGCTTGCTCCGGCATTAATGGAATAAAAACAAGAAAGTGTAACACAGCCAAGCAAACTGACACTTGGTAGGGTAAATTCACGGGAATTTATTCAATAGCTAGATATCACGCGCCTCTTCGCTCGCGTATTGGGTTTTGTTGTTGGGTGTTAGGTATAAAAAAGATATCCATAGATTAGATCGGTTATTTAATACCTCCTTCAATATTCAAAACCGATTTCTCCGTATCGCCGCGAACTCGCCGTAGTAAATTCATACCGTCGATCTCCACAAAGACTTCGACATCGATTCGATGCCCAGAGGACACAAACTTCAAGGCTGAGTCAACAAAACGACACACAGACCAAAAACAGAACTTCTTCAATATCATTCAATTCAGTTCAGTGGTTTGCCAGTTAAAGAGCAACTGACAGTTAGGCAGACAGACAGAACGACAGAGCTACTTCCACATTTATAATATTAGTATACATTTTTGTATGTCCGATCTGGGATCCGAACCAGGAACTGCAACAACACTCCGCGCAACTCAACAATCCGCAACTGTTAAGTATAGGACATTTGATTATACTACGAATGCAACATCCCGGACCGTATTTAAAAAAAAATATATTATAGATGTGAGAGTAAATATTATAATTTAATGTTTAAGTATTTAGCAGCTAACAGATATAATCTGATTATTCAGTTGCTGGATTTAAATAATTTTGATACGCAATGGAGGTGAAATCGAAATAAAAACATATTACAAATTTACGTCACGTATATTTTTTTTGTTTCCTAAGCGAAAATTTCCTGACCTTGATACATTTTTTAACTTTCATTTATTTCTCAAGAAATGCTGAAAATGCATACTGTTTGTACTTGTTTATCCATATCATTGAAATAAATATCGTATTATCTTATTTTTAGCTATAATTTTCTCAACGAAAATTATTAGGCTACCTAATGATGAAGTGTCCCAAAACAAATTTTCCAGTATACTTTTTCCACGCAAAAACTATTGCAACATATTTTGATCATGTTTTCGTATGTAAATGATAACATAAATTGATGATTTTAAACCAAATATTAATATTTGCTAAGGTTGCATAAAAAATGTTATAAATTTCAAATTCATAAAGCAAGAAAATCTAAAGATTATGCTACATTATTAATAATAATAATAATACTTGACAGTATCATTATTCAGTTGATATTATTTTACGAACCTGCATGAGACGGAATTTGTCAGTTGATTTTACCCGAGATAAAATAACACTACAATTGTCCACATACTTTGCAACAAAGGTTGTCTGGAGGTGCTTTTCATAGTTTCTACTGAAAGACTCTCTCTAATTAAACCTTATCGACGAGTTCGCTTACGTTAGAAAGTCACTCGCGTATTTAAGGCGATGTTCGCACAGCTTTCTTACCTTCTTGCAATAATTTGTTAGAATGAATGTACCTTCTCACCTTAGAAAGTATTTTCGCGCGTTAACTTAAATTCTCTCTCAGAATCTAACACTCTTTTTATTTGCTTTTTTACTTTTATTAAGCAAGTCTCCGCCCCGTAATTGTAAAATAAAGGCTTAATATCCTGATACTACTCAAGTACTGAATGAGTTATCTGTTTGTAGTATTAAAATAATCGCTTTTTACTAAATGCTTATGTATGTATACACGGTACATATACCGAAATATATATTTTTTTCAATTTTTGGATTTTCTTTCTATTTGTTCCGGCTAATCTCTGGAACAGCTGGACCGATTTTGACGGTACCTTCATTGGCAGATAGCTGATGTCATAAGGAGTAATTTATGCTACAACAATAACTTATTTTTTAAATCCAAACGCGCAAGAAGTAGCGGGCACAACTAGTCCGAGATGTAATAATACATTCAGTATCGAGCCAAGTTATCTCCCTACTCAGCTCGTACGCATTAATTATTATATTATATTTTAATCAAGCATCATAATATCTTGCTAAAGTGCTGGTCAAAATTGCGATGAGTAAAGAAAAGATTTACAGAGTAAATGTCCTATTCTGATTAGGATTAAGACTGTGTGACAAATAAAATAAACTAAAGTAATATAAACAATTCCGGTGAAATCTTTACTAGATAAATATGTGCTGGCAATGCTTCTACATTTTTGAACATTTAACAAACACAAACTTGGTACTCCTGTTAGTCGACTGCATAGAGTTCTAGTATCTTTTGTAGGGCAATGTATACGGTTCTATAACAGGATCCTAGAAAGCGTACAAAAGGCCTCCACAGCTAAATAAAAAAACAACCCTTGAGTTTTAAAGGTTATACAAGTAGTGAGTTCATGTTTGATACACACCTTGGGAATAAAATGATTACCTCTGGCTTTTTCATATTTGATATTGAATATTTGTAATTATTAACTAATTGACAAAAAAAGAAAACCCGCTGAGTTTCCTTTGCCGGTTCTTCTCGGGTCAGGGTATTTTCTTTTCCGAACTGGTGGTAGTGTATAATTTGAATATCAATACGGAGGTATAATGCTTCTTTGTATATAGAATATAAGAATTTTATTTGATCTATATATCTGAAGCAACAACAACAAGTGAACAGACATCCATGAACATGTCAACATAATTAACTTTATCTCAACAAAATAGCAAAATAGAAAAAACACACTAAATACATTATGTCAATCTTCAAACTATAAGCATTTGTCAATCATTAAGAAATATTTAACAAGCAAGCAAAATTATATTCTTCGAAATCTGGACCGCTGCTTCCGGTGCAAGGTCGTTTAAAATATATCTATCAAGATTTTTATTATAACAGTTTCGGTAAATGACAAATAAAAATTTAAATCCAGATCATATTGTAATTTGAAATTTCATCTGCTTATATAAGAAATAGTCCAGTAAAATTACGAAATAAAAAAACATGAACAAACACAGTTTGGGGATTTTAAGGGTCGATAGGGGGGTGTATTCTGAGCATAAATTCCAATTTGAGGGTTTGTACTGAAGTCAGCTCAAGGTCATTTCGATGGAAACGCGTTTAATTCGATATCTCGAGAAATATCAGTGTTAGGCAAAAAATTGTAGAGACCTTTTCTTTTCTAAATGAAATTTATTAACTTTTTTATTTGAAACCTTTTTTATAACATTAATATTTTTCAAGTTATTACTCCCGTAAGGCAAAAATTTTACTTTTTTCTCTATTTTTCGTCATGATATAGCAAGTTTAGAGACCGTGAGCTCTCCGGACATTAGCCGAAGATCGGTCGACATCTGTGTAATGAACGTGACTTTTTAAGCACTACTGTAAGTCTAGTATTAACTTATTAACTTGTGTTTTTTGTTGTTGTTAATGTCACCAAAATGTTCCACTGCTTATAAGACTTCTTTCCTCTTAAGGAGAATACTTGGAGCTCATTCTAGCCAGCTACATTTGTCTCTCTGCTACCAAAACTTTTAATAAATACAGGAAAATTAAAGCGAACCAAAAATAGATTGCGTAAAATTTATAATATTGGATGCCGATCTCATAAAGATAAACATTAAATATAATAATATGAGCTTATTCTAATCTTGAAAAGTGATTGAATTTTCTTTATCAAACACTCAAACATGATAATTTGTATATTTTACTTTGATTCGATATAAGCAAGGATGTTTTATTTTATTTTCATTAGGACAACCAACAGTAAATACAATATCACATCCAAAATAAAAAATAAAAAATTACATTTCAAAATTATCAAGGCAAAAGTTCTACTACTTACAGGTAGGCTCACCATGCATTATCATATTACACAATGTAATTATTGAAAATATGAATTAAACATAAGCATTCATTTTTGAACTATTATATAATAAATAATAATTAATAAGATAAACCATATGATTAGAATTGGGCACAAATAAAATTCTTTATTTTTCGATTGAATTGAGGTCGACTATCGTGACATATGTCTAAATCTTTTACTTTAATACTGATGGTGATGTATAATAATGATAATCTCGATATGATGGAATTCCTATCTAGTTGCGTTTTATATAATCTGGTATAAAAGAAATGGCTCATATTACGGGAATTAATGTAAGGGACGTTTAAATAGAATTTTGATAAAAGTTCCGGACAGTCAATATTATTATTAAATAAATTAAATGAAAATTTCATTGACAATACATTTTTTTACAGTGATTGAATTACAGTGAAGTTAATACTCATGTTCAATTTTATTAGTGTTCTCGATAAAATAATGGAGGACTGACTCCTGTCAGTTTCAGTCTATCCATTTCTGCGTAGCTTATTTGCCTCCTCCTGGAGGCAAATAAGCTACGCAGAAATGGATAGACTCAGTACCACTAACGGTATCTACATCTACTGTTACCCAAAATCTTCACAATTGCTTTCCCAGACAGAATCACGGCGGGAAGGAAATTTCTTAGAAACGGCTATAAGTACACCACCACCAGATTTTTTACACTTGCATAAAGGTCTGTTACGTCTGTAGACAAAATATCTATCGTCTATAATTTCTGCATCAAAAATATCATCTTTAAGCCAGGCCTCAGTCAAAAATATAATATCAAAATAATTATTTAAAATTTGTTGACGAATTTTATTTGTGCTTGATCTCAATCCTCTAACATTTTGGTAGTAAGAATTAATTAAACTGAATTTTTAATTGAAAATCTATAAAATAAGAACATGCTAATATCAATAATTAATACTCATATTAGAGCAAAAAAAAATTTGAGAAGAAAAAATAAAAATATAAACTTAATTTAAAGTATTTAAACTGTTCAGATTTCTTATAAATTTGTATTCAGAAGTTTCATTTTTGCGCATACAAACGTGTCCCTGTTTAACCCATACAAATCTATAATGTAGTTCCTTTGCTAATAAAATCGCGAGCAATAGTTTACATATATTTTGATACATAAATTTCTCTGCAATATTTTTCTCACTAAAGCTTGTATTTAACTTGCAAAGTTTATTAGCTTGTTTAAGTTAAATCTTGCAAGATGAATAAGAATCTGTTCTGAAGTAAAAAATCAAATAATTGTTGTTTGTATTGACAATGTATTTTCAAGATATAAAGAATTTGTCCCTTACAAATGAACACCTCAACAGTTAACAGCACAAATAATAAACTTTGTATATAAAAAAATAATTTTAAATTAATATTTTTTACTTTTAGTTTATAAATGTCGGACATTGATCTCTCTATAAAATCGCGCGAGTTATATAAACAACAACAACACTGCTAGCGATCCAGATGACTGCGAGGCGATGGAGGTTGATTATAGTTTTCTTACAAACAACAATATTGCTTTCAGATTGCCCCGGAGTTGCAGTTACAACTGTACAAGTGTGCAAGACACATCACGCACACATGTACAATACGCATTTATACATACATACATTAACACACAGGCTGATACTTACAATCATACCTGGAATCTAAGTAACATGAATAACAAGTTAAATTACTCAAAAATTTTAATTTCGAGCAATTAAACTTACTACGATATTATTTAAAGGAAACTTAGAAGCTTGGGAATTTCCTAAGCTAAGCTATATTTATATCAGATATATAATGTGCAGCCGTACTTCTTCTTATGGTTTTATCAAAATATAATAGATTTACTAAAAGCGATGGAGTGAATAATTTCGGATACTTTTTACATATTGGCTCTATGAACGATGTAATGTAGCGAGTTACGCTCCATTGAACTGAGAACTACGAGTATTATTTATGTACAAACTATTGTATGAAAAAATCTTTTTATTTCTATGAATAGGTTATCTTTTAGTTTGTTTGTTTTATTAATGATGTTCTAGAATCAAACATTTCATGTACACGTTGTTATAATTTATTGTTATATTATTTTAATAACTAGCCAGATACGAACTAACAAAAGTGATCAAATAAATCAAATTATCTCAAGGTGGTGCCACACTGACAATGGAAGAAGTAATTATTATTTTATATATTTAAATTATTATCATTAGGTGACCCTTTTGTCAGTCTACCTACATATCTTAATTTAAAAAAAAATAGCACTTTCAGATTAAATTAAATTTTTATTTTAAAGAAATAATATTATTTGTCAGCGTTATTGAAACAAGCATTGTTCAAAACAAATATGGTTTGGAAATGTACTTATATTATCTTCATATTGTGTTATAATAGTATGTATCGAGATACATAAACAGATATCGCATAAATTAACCACGATCTCGAAGGTTGGCCGTAAACTGAACGCGTGCATTCGCTTGGCTTAGGATTATTATCTTAACGATAAATATTTAGCAATGTGTTGGCAGATATTGTCATTAATTCAAGTGGATTGCTAAACGTTTGTAATTTTATAAGGTTACCGGCGTAGTTTCGTTGTTTCTATTTCTGTTCAATATTAAGTTTTAACTTTGAATTAAAGGGTTAACGTCCTGGCTATTGAGAACTACAAGAACAACTTCGAAAGTCATAGCCGACCTAGATATGATATCTCCAAAATTTTATGACCACCTTTTAGTTTCCAGTGAATGCTTAGCTTAGCTTGTTACGTTTAATACACGTGTGCCTATTGCATTCTACTATTGCTGATGATGATAAACATCCAATTTATTGTTTACAGATGAACCTTCCGGCCGAGTTCGACCTCGGTGGTGGTGATGATTGTCAACGGGAACTAGTCTATAGCTGTGTAGGAATCGTATTATATGCAATACTGGAGAATTATTTTTACACCGATTATCCAGCCGTATCATGATAATTCCGCTATAAAAATAATTAAATGGAGATAAATTCTATACTCTTCAAAATCGATTAAACAAACATATAAATAGTCCAAAATCTTTTCTTGTCAATCAATAGTGAAACCCGAAAATACAGTAACTTAAAACGTAACTTAAGTAAAATTGTTTTTTTTTATTTTCTGAATCAATGACCGCTATAAGTCGTGCACTTTTGGATTTACCATTTTTTTTAAATTAATTTCATCTTTGAATTAAGAACACTTAGTAAAATGTACGATGACTCATTGGAATATTATATGAATACTGTCCAAAGTTCACAGGTAAAATCCTAGCCAGCATCATTGGGTTCAAATGTTCATTATTTAAGTTTATTATTCATATCGTGCTTGGCAGTAAAAGACAGCAACAAGAGAAAAGTGAAACATCATCTCTCAGATGTAATTTTGCCACATTTATATCCCACCCGCAGTCAAGCAGTTATTAGATTAGGCTCCAAAGTTAACTTGAAGCTTAACTTCTGAGAAAGATTCTTCCCAGACGTTGAATATCCATGGGCTGCCACTGTACTTTACATAATATATTATTAAAAATATGACACAAGAAATGTAAAATCCAAGATAAAATAACAAAATCTCACGTATCGCTAAAAATATCTAAGTTGTTAGTAGTACCGATGCGTATTATATTAGAATAGATTTGGATACAAATAATTACTATATTGTATGAAGAATAAAAAATAAATCAGAGAACTATATAACGTTTCTCATTTCTCTAGTAAATAATATCTCTGGTATATACTTTCGTTACATTTTTCATATAAAAATATAGAACTTACAACATCGAACTGCCTGGACCAGAAAGAGCTGAATTAATAAATGAAAAGCTACGCACATGATATTGCGAGAGTTGCTTTCGTTTTCATTGTTCAATAAACTTAATAATATGAAAATAGTTAAAGGAAAATTTCTTTACACACACAACTGTATTGAGGTATAAATATTGTAAAAATACTGTAAAATTACGATACAAAGGTGTTTGTTATTGTCAAATATTTGAAGATTTAATTTTTTTTTAAATTAATTCTCGTCTGTCCAATAAAACATTGTAATATGAATCAAATAATTTATTTACTTGTACTTGTTTAAAAATAAATTCAACAGGCACTAGAAAAATTCCTTCTTGTTAGGAAGGACTTTTATTATGCAATGAGCAATTTAAGCAATGAATTGTTAAGGAAATAAAATTAGGTACAGACTAATAATAATTTACACAAAAATTTAATAAATGAAATTAAAAAATAATAGTAAGTCCGTTCAACTAATTAAAAATGTAGTAAAATACTAAAACAATTATTATTTTCTAAAAAAATTTACGCTATAGTGATAAATTTAATAATGACTTAACTTTTTTCAACCATATGTGAGGAGTACATATAAAATTAAATCAAAATATTACTCACCCAAATAGTAAATACTCACACTTCCCGTTTTGTCTCTAATTTCTACTCCATTCAAGTTGTCCGATTATGGAACAAAGTACCCGAACATATTAGAAAAGCTACATCAAAATTTACTTTTAAAACTCGTCTACGTGAGCACATATTGTCAGAAAGCCCCTAGCTCTTATGATTTCTGTTATGCACTATTATTATTAAATTAACTATTGTTATATTATATATATGTTTTTACGATTGACAGTATATATCAATATTATTTTGTAGATACTACATGGATATGTATATGTTTTTTTTTATTTAGTTTTATATAAGTATGTGCATATATTGTTATATATTGTTAATTAATTTTTAATTACCGCCTTCATGGTTTTTCTGTTTGACCTAAAGGTTGACTGACAGAGAATGCCTTCAGGCATTAAGTCCGCCTTTTGTCCCATTAACTTTATGGTGGTCAATAAAGCATTTAAATAAATAAATAAATAAATAATGATTTCAATAACTACATTTTTTTTTTAAATTCAAGAACAGCAATTGCTAACAATTATGATTACATTGTAAGAAATATGAATATGAAAATTTTTAGGCAATTTTTACAATAATATCGAATTCGGGCGTCCACGACATATGTATCTGAATTCCTCATATGAGATATATATATATATGTGAGAGATAATGAATTTGCACAGGTATACGACCTTATCTATTAGAATGACAATAACACACAACGTGATTAACGAGTTGAGAGACGTCAATTGTAAAAAATATAAGACGGACACGTATTTTGTGACACAGCCCAAAGATGGAAATATAAAGATTTAATGGTGCAATTGTGTAATTTAATGGTGGTGTATCTGTCAGCGTGTGTTCCTTTATTGAGTGCGGCACTTGGTCTCTTGGTCTTGGGACAGCGGCAGCGCCAGACGTGCCTACTGACTGAATTAGTAAAATCAACATGTCGGACAACAATAGTAGTTGTTATAGTATAGTTATTGTTGTAAGTATTATTATTATTTTTTGAGAATAATATCAATGCCCTATTATAAGGGATTACTAAGACTTGTATTAGGAGTAGGATTAGGATTGATCCTAATTTTTATCTCTTTAGGCGGCCCTTAATCCATTGCACTATTAACGCTTCAAACTTGTTTGACTATTACTAATTATTGGGTAATGTCCAATCTAATTTTAAGAATCTTGGGGTTAATTGTTAAAAGGAAAATTTTAGGTGTTCTCATAGTATTGAAATCGCAGCTTAATTTTCATTATTTTATTCAAATTTAACTGTCAATTTTAAGTATGACATGAAATTCGCCAAAAGTTTTTCACTAAATTATCCGAAGCATAAACATCCATATTTTTAGTTCTACGTGTGCAATATTTGAATTTAATTATATAAAAATATTCTATCTTGAAATAAATTAATAGCAAATTGCCATGTTATTTATATTATTCCAATAGGTATAAATTCCAATGGCTAAAAATTGTGATCATAAAGTCCTATTTGGCTAAAATCTAACGACAGTTTCTATTTGATTAATTTTAGTAGAGTTTAAAAATTCATAAAAGCAAGTAGTTAACGACTCACACTACTTAATTAATCGTTAGTTGTTACATCTCTACAATTGAAAATGTTTTGTTTTTTAATCTATGTTTGGCTTATTGGTCATCTAGTGGCACGCCCCTTCATGTTAAAATACTATCGAAGTGCAAACAAGTATGAGTGAGTTACGCACGTGCTTACGAGTCTTAGTATGCGTGAGTCAACTAACATAAGAGTAAAGACTGAAAATAATATTAATATGATAATTTAAGTTTATGTATACGCATATAGTAGCGCAACTAAACGGATACATTATTCACTTTGTTAAAGAACGAATGTCTTTAACAAAACAAGCTTCAAAGTTATAAATATATTGAACGGCTTTTTATAATATGTGCGAGTATATGCCGATGCAATATGTATATCATAACGTACCCATACAACCAATTAACATCTATACAACCTAATTATCGTCAAAGAAATATTAGACAATAATTGTATTATTACATTGTGATAGATTTAGTACAATTATTGCTGTATATATTTATATAAGTACAGCTATGTATATTTATTAAAATGTCAGCAGATATAATTGAGGACTTTGTTATCAGTTTAACAGTATTAATTATATACAAAATTAACTGTTACAACTTTAGCTTGTATTTTTAGAACTTATTATATAAGATAATCTGGTTATGGCAGATAATTAATAGTCCAGTGAATAAAGACAAAATAAAGACCGAATTTCGGAAAAAATAGGGGAAGATAAAGTTTTGGATGATTATCCGTGAGCGGTCATATTTACGAGATACTCGCGAAAAACGGTTTGTTGCGACCTTTGACCCTGGATAACTTTTTTAGCGGCACATGGATCAATGGGAACTTTTGGGATTTTGTTTAGAACCACAAAAGGAAGGTTCGTCCAAAAATCCAACTTTCCCCTAATTTTTCCGAAGTGGAATGTTTTTATTCACTGGATTATAAATAGAATTCAGCTTTCATATTACTGAAATTGTTTTGGCTTATATTTTATTGGTATAGAATGATTTACTTAGTATCAATTAATATTTATTAATATATAACGTTATGATAGATGAGAAAAGTGATGATAATACTAAACGATTGACACGAAAACTGAGAAATAATAAAGATGATAGGATGACATGAAGAAAAGGGATAAAAAATAAGAACCTAAGAGTATATGAAAGGGATAGGAAACTACTGTTTCGATTCCAAATAAATAACATGGCGGTAAATAAATGACGAAGCTGGTGATGATATCATATTGTACTCTACACGTATCGTTAAACGTATCAAGCGTAACTCACTAAATGGGTTT
Organism: Vanessa tameamea; assembly: GCF_037043105.1. Lineage (NCBI taxonomy): Eukaryota > Metazoa > Arthropoda > Insecta > Lepidoptera > Nymphalidae > Vanessa > Vanessa tameamea. The sequence goes on from NC_087322.1 coordinate 5,037,463, forward strand.
CCATAAATTGGTACTTTCTTATATATGGTGTATTTCATTCAGGAAAATAAGTGTCTCAAAACCGCACAAAAGGTTTATTGTTTACGTATTTCATTATTTATACGGCGTCGTCGATATTAAACAACCTCGTGAAAATATGATATATTTATAATAAATTACCCGTGAAACATAAATCATTTATAAGGATACACATATATACCTAAAATATTAAAAACAATATAAATGTAAACAAATCAAGTGAACAACGACCACAGTTGGATCCATAACTTAAATAGATTGTAATCATATAAACGTTCATTTAAAAACTTTTTATATGATTAAACTTATTTCTGTTAGTGATTAAATGATCTCTACAATTACGTACATTATTCATAAATTACCCGTGAAATATAAATAATTTATGAGAACACGACATTAATGCTATACGATGCAAATCACATTTGTTATATTCGATGTAATTAAAATGTAGATAATTAGTTTAATCACGTTAATCTACCTTCCTAAATCTAAAATATTTTATTGCTGATGTTTATCGATTTATTTTGTTAGTATTTTTTATTAAAATTCTTAACTAATTTAATTTCATTAAAGTTGTTGTTTTATTGAACAATGCTCAAAATGTTTTAGTAATTAATGGTAATTATCAAATAAACCCAAGCACAATAAAATTGATGTAGGCCGCAAATGAGTTCTCAAATCCATCTTTCGTTTCATTAGAGTATTTCCAGGTTGCCATTATTTCACAGTGTACTCGACCTCTAATGTGCGTCTAGTTTCAACAGAGTCGATTCTAGGTAAAAATCCATCACACCTCTACCCTTAGCGATGATTTTTTTTTCTTGAAATTATAGAAATCTGACTACTCTGTAAAAAGTTTTGCATTGTAACATTTTATTTACACGCTTCGACTCGAGAATTTCCTCTTTTTGTTTTCATTGGTTAAAATATTTAAAGACTTTCTCAATTCTCTTATTTTAAAAGATTGTTAAAAGAAATATTTAATATAGTTAATTAAATATTTTAAGAATAATTAGTTTTTAAAAATTCTTATTTACACTTTTTTGTTCAAATAATTTAATGGGAATTTAATAAATAATAATTTGAAATATATTTTTATTAAAATTTTAATAAAAAGAATGATTAGGAAAAGTTTTCAATTATTTTAAAATTAGAAAACAAAACATTATTAGCGAAATGTACTTTCTGTGAAACTATTATATAAAATTATAATTCTTTGGTAAAAACATTTCACAAACCCAAATTTAAATTAAATCAATATTTTCTGTTTGGTAGAAAATATTGAAGAAGCGTATTTGATAAAAGTACACTAAATGAATTACATTGAAATACATGACCAAAAATTAAATGGTAATAGATTTGATGTTGACAGCTTTAATTCAAAGTGACGTTCGGTGTGAAATAATACTGTGAAAATAACTAACATAGACCACTCCCACTGAATTGATAATCGTTATGCATCAAAACTAATTTAACTTACCTAAAAGCAATAAGTCTGACTTTAATATGAATCGAATATTTTTATTTACATATCGGTACGTAGTGTAACTACTATTTCATTCTGTTTAGATCGTAAGTGGTTTAACTTTCAAACTAATCATTATTACCTTAAAGTATTTACAACCTTCTCGTGGTTGTTTTTTCTCAATCATTAACTGAAAAAAAGAAATATTAAAAGGAAAAAGATTTATTTCAATTCCCAATGGTATCTTTAGATATAACCGCGTTCAAACAAAGAATGAAACAAACGAATTTAAAATTCATCTTTATTTTATTCGTATAAGTTTGGAAATATGCAATCGTACATGGAAAGTGCCTTGTAGAGACTACAAATTAAAAAATACGTCAATACCAATATTTATTTGTTTTTTAGTTCATAACAAAACAGATTTGCATATATACACAAAAATAATTATAATAATAACTTTTTGCACAGCAAAATATATAGTATAAAAGTTTGAAATGTGCCATCTCTAAAAGCTGAAGAATGTTCAAAGCGTATGCGTAATGTAGGCGGTCTTATTGCAGCCGAAACAAGGGTAGAGGAGAATTATTATTACTAAAACAAATAAAGGAGCAGAAATACTAGATATAGTATATAATAGGACTTATAAATAACGGTATTTCCTTAAAGGTTCCATTCATATGGTTTTAAAACGGTATATTTACCATGTTTTTTTTCACGTGAAAAAGAAATTCGTAGATAATGTCGAGGTATCGAGCTCCACCAAATAAAAATAAAAAACAGGCTAAATATCCCGTTTTAAATACTTGTAGTAATAAAAATAAACATGTTAATTTAAAATCTTTTATTATGGGTGAACTGAAACCACTCGATATTATTTAGAAAGAAAAAGTAAATGAACAAAATATTGAATTCAAATTGAATAAAAACTTCTAAGCTAATGTGCATACAAATCATGTTCTAGTACATAATACAATATTATTATGTAATTAACTGCGCTTCGCAGTTTCACCCGGTTCAAATTTAGAACACTGACTACGCTTGATATGAGCGCTAATTTCATGTGCTTGTATTAAATATATACTAATAATATTAAATTTACGAAAGTTACTCTGTCTGTAACCTCTTCACGCTTAAATCTCTGATGATGATGAAATTTGAAACTTGAGAGCCGAGATGGCCCAGTGGTTAGAACGCGTGCATCTTAACCGACGATTTCGGGTTCAAACCCAGGCAGGCACCACTGAATTTTCATGTGCTTAATTTGTGTTTATAATTCATCTTGTGCTCGGCGGTGAAAGAAAACATCGTGAGGAAACCTGCATGTGTCTAATTTCAACGAAATTCTGCCACATGCGTATTCCACCAGCGTGGTGGAATATGCTCCAAACCTTCTCCTCAAAGGGAGAGGAGGCCTTTAGCCCAGTAGTGGGAAATTTACATGCTGCTAATGTAATGTAATGTAATGTTGAAACTTGGACATAAGCTACTTTTTTTAAATTCATCTCTCGAGGAGGTAATAAGGAGGTGATGGTTAGTGTTATAGGTAACGTTCTATGAATTTCACGTATGTAAAGCCACAGGTTCAGCTAGTATAAAATAATTCTAAAATCTGTCATAGACTTCATATTAAGTAAGCCAAAAAATAGTCATGACTAAATTAAGGCACCTAACCCCTTACAATACTGTGTCTCAAAAGTGTTAATTGATCATTTATACAATGAAAGATTGTATAATTAAAATATTATAATGAAATTAAATAATATTATTAAATTTAAGAATATTATATATAGATGGCTTTGTTATCGACTAATACTATATGATATTATCATGTTTATAATTAATCAGTTTCTTAGAATCCTTTGAATAATTAAAATAGTCGAGATTTTTTTCGTTTCGTGATATATTCATACCCACTCACGGTATTGAATAAAGAGTAAATTTAATTGCGTAAAAAAAAAGTCATTAAAAGTAGAATATTCTGGTATGACAAGTCCAATATTTGCTAAACTTTCAAATCGTTACGAATATGACAAATCCGATATTAAATTAGTGTACTTATTTGTTTCGCTTTAATATATTGACTACTCAACGGATATATTAAATTTTGCTTACATTTTTTCAGTTACAGAAAAAGAAGTACATTTTTTCATAATTTAATTATTCTTGTTTCGTAAACAATGTTTATATGTCAGTATCACCTTTTTTTCGTGCATAGTTTGACTAATTTCGTTATTAAAATACATTTTTTCAATGCTATTTCTTGCCATAATTGTTAAAATTTGAATAATTACACGTTTGGTAATCTATTGACTCGTGTATCAGGCAGTAATAAGCGTATATAATCAGCGTACCTTGTTTATTAGTGTTCTTGTTTTATTTATTTTTTCAAGGTCTTTTCTACATTTATATAGCAGCATCTATTTTAAGGCATTTAATATAACATCCATGAAAAGCTATATTCGAAATAATGTTTTTTTTTTTTTTCGCACCCTTAAATACTTAATTAAACATATCAAAAGAAGGGTTTTTTTGTTATCTTTTGAGTGATGGTTAAAGAGTATAATTAAAATAATAGGTTTTTGCCGACACAACCGGATGCCTATTTTTCTTGATAAATATTTCGGTGCACTGTGTCAGGACTTTTTTTATATACAATCCAGACCTGCGAATATTTTTATAGAGAGACATTTCGTTAATATATCAATACGCACTCATATAAATTATGACTGTTACCAAACCAGTTACGTTGAATTATAGTGTCAATCAAAGCAAAATTAAATATATCTTTAAAATATAAGACATTAAATCGTTTTAAGTGATAATCACCAGCCTACGTTGGCTTGTTGTCATTACTACGAAAATTTAAATTTATACCAGTTTTTTTTTTTGTTAAATCTTTGTTTTTGTAATGTAACTTGAACAAAACTAAAGTTTTTATGAAACAAACCTTCAAACAACTTAATGACTCGTAATCTACGTCATATTTTTTGAGATTTCTACCTTAGACTTTACAAACAAAAATAAATGATATTTTTAAAATCCATTGTAAGATAAATGATAATATTTGAATGCATTAGTATAAATAAATATCTTCTACTATACTATTTTGTAACTTTAATATTAATATTATCCCGGTTTTGTGAAGCAAACATTGGAATTATCTTCTATGCAAAAAGGCAAAAATAGAAAAAGCCAGTGACATAAAGAATTACGTCATCAATATGGTATACGTAGCCGACACTGGACCCTGATGGAAGAACTAACTGGAGCCCAGAAAAGCGAAATTGACCTAACGGTGCCGTGTCCATAAAGGCCAATGTGAAATAGTCAATGCTTGCAAGGCAATTTCATTGTTATTGTTTTTTATAAATAGTTTTGAGAAAAAATTGCATATTATTTAACAATTAAATTTAGGACTCATAACGAGTAAAATTCTCTGTCAAAAACTAACTAAATAACTTATCTAATTGACTTATTTAAATTTCTTGGATATGTAAAAATTTATATAACTGATAAAGAAAAACTCAATTTTATTTTCACTTCAACCAGCTTTGTAGTGCATAGAAAACCTTTCAATCAATTATTTTGCCACGATTTTTTTTTTTATTTTTAGTCCGGTTGACTTTGAAGTATTACATTGTTAGGTTAGGTTAGCTGACGTTTAATAGTTGTAACGATTTTTGCCTTCTTTTTTACTCAGCGTTATTTGTGCACGACCGTGTGTAGATACCAACCACGTATCAGTTATTCGATAACCAAACAGCAAAATTTATGTTGTTGTATTCCAGTTTGAAGAAAGAGTGAGCCAGTGTAATTACAGTCACGTTGACAGGACATCCAGGTTATGTGATAAATTGGAGCCTGGATATATGACAGAACATTTTAAAGACTCGTAGTAATCATCAGCTTATTTTGACACACATTAAGTGACATTACATTTGGTAAAAGATTTTAATCGTATAAAAGTCTAAAATAGATTTTTTTAAGGTTTTAAATTTTTATCGACACAACGAATGTTTAATGTAAAAAGCATTCGTGACATCTTTCCAGACGAACTATTCGACTTATTTTAATACTTATTATGTAACGCATCAGTTTCCAAGGTTAATCGTTTTTGAAGGAAATCAGATAATAGCGGATATTTTAAAATAATGTGTTTATAATCATTTATATACATTTATACTTTTTAGTATTTTTTGATGCAGCATTTACGATAAAACTTTGTATATTTGGAGACAGTATAATAAATAAAATTAAGATAGATCGACATAGACATAGTCGTATTCAGTTGATATATATTACATTTTTCGTAACGTGAAATATTTGTTTTCAAAAATGGCGTGATAAATGACGTCATATTATGTTATCGATGAGTTTTCTAAATTTTCAGCTAAATAAAAGTCTTTTTTTTTATTTAATACCAAAACAATGCTTACTTAAATATTATTATGTGAACGTATGAATTATAGTAATAAAATTCTACGTACATATTTTCTAAGCCGTGTGGCTTCCAGTAGTTGACTAAAGGAATTATTTCTATAAAGCTCTTAGTGTACTTAATAATTTATATGTTGGCGAGCAACTAATCAGCAGCAAAAAAAGTCAACGTAGGCTCGTAACAGCAATGTTGGCTATAAAAACACTGCGCTGAACCCACATCAATAGATTAAAAACGAGAAAATTGTCGCTACTTATGGTTATGCTCTCGAACGTTCTATAGCATACAGTACAAAATATGATATTAGCTCTAAGTCATTATAACCGCTGCTATAGTTTATTTGTATTAAAGAAACGCTGCCAAAAAAGATTTGACTTTAAATCCATAAATTGCACTCAGACTTACAAGTTTCATAACGGTTTTCCTTATAAGTAATAAAGTCTGAATGTAAACAAAACTGAGACGTCAATTATAACTTAATTATATCCGTCGGATTGATTGACAAGTTTAATTAATTGGCATGATAGTAACACAAATTTGTTATTATCTAATTAATTCAACAACGGGTGTTATAGCTCTTTAATGGTTGAGATTAGTATGAGATATAGCGGTTCGTTATATTATTGTTAAATAGGGTTCATTTTTGAAAGTATAATTTATATTAGTTACTTGGTAGTAGGGCTTTGTGTAAGCCCGTCTGTGTAGATACCAGCGATAGACCATAGATACCACCCACTCGTCAGATATTCTGCCGCCAAGCATACTTGGTATTGTTGTGTTCCGGTTTGAAGGGTAAGTGAGCCAGTATAACTACAGATACAAGTAACATAACATCTTATTTCCTAAGATTAGTGGCGCATTGGCAAAATGAGGGATGGTTAATATTTCTAACAGCATCAATGTCTATGGGCGGTGGTGACCACTTAACATCAGGTGGCCCATTTGCCGGTCCGCTTATCTATTACATAAAAAAGTAATCAATCTACGTCAGCCTAATCTACGAATAAAGAACGGCGAAAACCTTTGTGAAACATATCATTCATTATTTCAACAAAATTTTCATCATTTTATAGCATAGATATGGACATGATCCATAGCTGAAGAGCACGCTCTTTTAAATCTAAATCATTTTAACTGTTATCTTGTACTTAGTCATTTGACGTTCGTACAATTTTAGATCGTAATTCGATTCGTTCGACGTACATATATTTATATATATAAATGTAAGTTGAGTAACAAAGACAAATATTTTTTTTTCTGCGACTTCTTCGACTTATCTCAAAATTATTTTTCATAAATCTACTTGGTTGTCAATTATGAAGAAGATCGACTGGATAGAGTGACATAGACATAACTATGCAACAAACTGGGAACAAATCCTAATACTCTTTTGGATTATTATCAATTAAGTTTGCGCCCTTTGTTAGAATGATATCCATTGACTCCAGTTAGATAGAATAAATAAAACAAATTATTTGTTAAAGAATAAAGACTTTCCAGAAACTATTCCTTTAGGCTAATCCCCGAGGACAATGCATTAAAGTATATACTGAACTTTGTCTTACATTTCCATTCCAATGCAAATTCACTTGAAATGCTTGATCTTGCGTTTAAAGTTAACGTTAAAAAAACAAATAAATGATACCAAAATAATGACTGAGGAATAAAAATGTTAAGTACTAGTTGCCTTGTACTGGTTGGTGACGATCACTTAACGAAGTTGTAGGATTAAAAAAGGATCATAAATCCTTTCTTAGAGTTTAAACTTGTTTCGTATAAAATTTCACCAAATTAGTTTCAGTAGATTAGCCGTTAAAGAGTAACAGATTGACAAAGCTACTTTCGCATTCTTAATATTAAATATAGATAATATCCGTTTCCTAAACTACAATAGTATTTTTTTAAATGCATTCCAAACTAACCTACCTCGATAAATCAGAAATCAAAGTATCTTGTATGTAATTCAATTTTATTTGATTCGAGGACAACTTTAAGCGTAAATTTAATTTCCTGAACTACCATAACTGCCAAGTTCGTTGTGACTTGTGACATCGACTTTGATGTTCAAATATATATACATTAGCTGACAACTTGTTACTTCGAGTATTTTCATCGCGACCGTGATTTTATATTCAAGTTCGTCCACGATGAGGCTGTTGATCTATGGAATTAACTTCCCATTGTCGCAAGATAAGTTACAACTAAAACTGATTTAAATGCAAAAGTTAAACGACATTATATAATCTTAAAACATTTCTAGTTATTCCTACTACATACATGTTCTAGCTAATATTTAATTCTTTGCACATTTTATCTTTGGATAATGACGTCACGGCTGAATGTTATGGTTCTTTTGGTAATGTAACTGCTTTTGCAAAATTAAAATGTTGTATACAAAAAATAGCAATAGCCAAAAAATCTAAGTGAGATTTAACGCCTAAAAATAAATAAAATCTGAGCATCCGATGGATCTAAGAAAACCTAAACCTAATTTCCGTAAAATGGAAATATAAAAAAAATTAAAATATGCGTAAGTAATTAAGTTACATTAAGGTTTAATAAACAACATTGCATAAGTATCTTGAATATATTGTATGGCAACAATGCATTATCATTGAAGTTACGTCTGATAAGTATCACAATGTTTTCCTTATTACGGAAGTACTGTCTCACATAAGATATTTTATAGGATATTTAGAAAAACATTTTATACTTTTAATATACGAGCAAGCTGAGACAAATGAGGAATTTAATTAAATTTGAAAGTATTTAAGAAGCTGATGCTAACTAAATATTGGAAAAATGTTTTATAAAAATATTAGCACACGTAAATATTAAAACAAATATGAGTAAACATAACTTATACCTATATAATAAATTTTCTCATTTATATGCGCTTCAGAAATACATTTTCGTATAAACATTTAAAAAGAAGAATATCTTTTTAACAGAAATGTATTTGGAACCGGCTCGCGTCGATACTTTTGTTGACTCAATTGTTTAAGTTCTTACGTACGCTTGATGCGAATTAGGTACATGTTAAGAACAAATAGACCATCGGGGAGTATATATTTTTTTTAAATTAAATTATTCTAAAAAAATTATTATTAATAAGGTAAGGGTCACTAGATAGTAGGATGCTTTGTCTTAAAACCGTATCGGAAAATTTGATTGCAATCATTCTATTTATTTTAAATTTTAATAAATCTTAATTGAGCCGAAAAGTGTTTAGTAAAAGTATAAATAGCGAATTTGGTTAAAATCATCATATTTGCCGAGGGTGGAATAGAAATCAATGTAAATAGCATTTTATTAACACTTTCAAGAAATTCAAATCATAAAATAAAAAAAAAATACTTACGTTAGTTTGTATATAAAAAAAACATCACTGTGTCCAAAACACAAAATAAACTGTTTTTTTTTACTTATTTATTTATTATTAACACATGGGCTTTGTTTGTTTTATAAAATATTTATCACGATATTGGATTTTCGTATAGCTTTTGAGAGCTGACGGACAACACGACGTGTCAGTTCAAATTCTTACTAAAGACTGCCGCCATCCGTAGTGGCAAGTATTGTTTTGGTGTAGCTTACTGAAATTCATAGAAATATAAGATAAATTCATATATATTACCTCTAGCAGTAAAATATAATTTAAACAAATGATATTTCTATAAAAGTCTTCGTAATACTTTAAATACAAGGTTTTATACATAAATTACAAAATATTTGAAAAATATATATAATTAATGATTTTTTTAAAAGTAAAATATATAAATACTGTTTTTAGTAAAATGCATATTATATATTGATTATTACTTTATTCCACGCAGTCATAATTTGTACAGTAAATATTTGTAATTTTTATTTGTAAGTATATATATTTACTTTGTAGGTAAGTACCACCCAGTCATCATATATTCTACCGCTAAACAGCAATACTTAGCATTGTTGTGTTCCGGTTTGAAGGGTGAGCTAATGTGACTATAAACACAAGAGACATTACATCTTAGCTCTCAAGGCTGGTTATTTAATGGCGATTTAAGGAATGGTTAATATTTCTCATAATGCTAATGTCTGTATGTGGTGCTGACCACATAGTACATTATAACATATATAACAAAACATAAATAAAATACTCCAGGCATTCGTGTAAATAATTGTTTCGTAAATAAATATATATTACATGCCTTAGAATATGGACGTAAAAATAGTATATATAATCAAAAAAAAATTGAGAATGTCAGTGACTTTATTATAAGTCAAGGATAATTTTTCAGTACGGTCTGCTATTGGGCGATAAAAAGTTGACACTTTCACAGAAAGACGCTTAATAACCATATTGAATCAACCCAGAATTAATATGCGGAAATCACAGCCGTATATTTAATCGAGTTTAACCCACATCGGTGAGTATATATGATGTCGATGTCAGAAAATTTGCATGCAAGTTCACTTAAATTTCATTCAAAAAATAAAAATAAATGCAGAAAATGAAATGAAAATGAACAACAACTAGCCGGATTTCGTTCTGATACATAGAACGCATACATTATTTGAAGTGATGAAATAATAATATTTTTCATTATATACGAGAATTATTTATGAGTATCGTATAAAAAATCCTTACGGGATGGATGCGTACTGCTAAAGATGGGAGAGGTTTTCGGCTTTCCAGTAGTGAACAGTAAAAGGGTGAAAAAAAAAAACATTATTCTCCTTTGACGGCGGCTAAACATCGTGAGGAGAGCTGCACGTGTCTAATTTCAACGAAACTTGCCGCATGTGTATTCCACCAACTCGCATTGGAGCAGCATGGTGGAAAATGCTTTAAACCTTCTCCTCAAAGGGAGAGTAGGCCTTAGCCTTAGCAGTGGGAAATTTACAGGCTGTTAATGATGTAATTGAACGTCTGATATTTAATTTTATGTTGTTATTTATTTTGTACCTTGTTTTTTATCCTGTTATTTGTTTATTAAGCGTTTACTGGTGTCTATACATTGAATTACAATTCAGTTATAGGAATTAAATATAGAAACAGCTGTAACAATACTAACCTACTTAAAGGTATGTTGGTTTGTAAACAGGCATATGTTATCTTATATTAAGAAAGATAAAGCGTTGGTTGAAAATTGTGGGCACTTTATCCATGAAGGATTTTTAACACTTGAATTTTTTACGGCGGATTAATTAAATTTGTTTAAAAAATACCCTATATAAATTTTCTTCTTATGATATGTTTAAGCTTTGGTAAGACAAGCTTATTATTTTTGTAACTCTTTTGAAAAAAAAAAAACATACATTTATAATGCAATCTGCAGTGCAATGCATCTGCAATCATTAAAAACTTTTTAGTTATTTATACCAAGTTAAAAAAAAGAGATTTCCACTCCATTCTATTGTCTCTTGTTTGCATTTACTCAGCCATGTCCCGAGTGGCATTTCGATTACGTTTGTGTGACCATGTTTTTTCTTTTTCCCTAATTTTTATCCACTACTACTACTCCGTGACTAATTTATGCTTTCTTGGTTAACTACATATTGTAACACTTTAATACCGCTCTCATAAATTTATTTTTCATTTATTATTATAGTATATATTATTTTCTCTTCTATTATTTGTTCATTGTAGTTCATCTTCTAATAGTTTGGGAACCATCGTGAATTAGAATCAAAAGGTACAGCAAATTGTCAATATTATATACTTACTGCTTCGGCCTCTAGGGAAATCGAGTGTATCGCTGTAGTGTAACACATTTACAGAAAACAACTAACTTGTCTATATTTAATAGCGCATGAATAATTTTTGATACCTGTTTTGACTAGTGTGTTAAATTGCTAAAAATTATAATGCTATCTGCCGTGTTACTAATCTATACTTCATGTTTCATAGATGATGTACACTGCTGGATTCATAGCATGCATCAAAGTTCAGGTGTACTTTCGGATTAATGTTTTTGATAAGTATGCAAACTTTATAGAGTTTAGTCTCAATTTCGTGATTTACAATTCAAATTGTTGTAGCCAATAATGTTAATTATTATTAACTGAACAAGTTTCGATATTTCGTCCGAATAAGAAGCTCAAATTGTGGCATTGGTGCGGGAAGGCTTGGATTAGCGAACAATTGCAAATTTAAATATATACCAGCTACTATTACGGTTTCTAGAGTATATCGAAGATTTATAGAGGCTCTTACAAAAGACGATCTATTACCTGAAATCCATTAACCACACCACGTGACGACCGATTTTTTAATTTAAATGTTCCTATCTTAAACGAAACGTTTAAGATTAGCGCGTAAACATCTTAATTGGACTAAAGAACAATGGACCTCCATATTGTTCACCAATGTGTATATGACCTGTTTAAATGGTGCAAGCAGTCTCAGAAGGGTCTATCGTCGACGTGGGGAGAGTTGCTTTGAGCATATGCTCAAAGTCGCATCGAGGAGTATGTTCCTTTTGGAGGCGGTTCGTGTATGGTGTGGGGTGATGGTGATATATCAACATGGTTCGTCAAAACGTCGAGGCTCTAGGAGCTCACGTGGTACCTTACATGGGATTAATAGGCGAAAATTTTACTGTGATGCAAGATAATGTCCGACCCACCCGACCGACCGAAGTTCGACAATATTGCGAAGAGGTTGGGATACTTACTGATATAAATTGACCAGAACGTGTCTTAATCCCATTGAACATGTTTGGGTCCATTTAAAAAAAGCTGTATATGCGAGAAATCCTGTGTCCACAACAGGCACAGCACTAAGAACAGCCATTTCACATATATGCGGTACCGACTACAATCTATAACAAAGGCACGTGGAGGCAATAGACCTTATTAAAAGAAAAAAACCTGTGCTTCAACTTTTTATTGTAAAAACCAATTTTTCCACCAAGCAAAACCAATTTTTGTTACATTTATCGTTTTTGTTCAAAAAATTGAATGGTTATTTCCATTATACAAATATAGGATATTATAATACGCTCTTATGAAGTTAACGATCCAAACTATAGGTTTCAATTTAAATTTGTATAAAAAGTTTGAAAACTTGTTTAAAATGTTTGATTCAAAGTCATCCTGAACATTGATGCAGTTTATGAGTTCGTCAGTGTAGTTTATTTATGGGTACAACCATTATGTTCTTGAAAACTATTTATTTACATAAAATATATTTAGATTAAAGCCTTAATTATATACAAATATAACATTAAAAATTGATATGCTACAAATTATCGCGTGGATATTCACACACACACACACAATTCCGATCTTCTATACAAAAAATGCACCAGCACACCAGTCACCAGTGGAGTCAATAATGTGAGGTGATACACTTTTAATAATATTTTTTGTACCTCCCCAACAATTGTGTTATTATCAAGATACTTCAACTTAAATAAGTCGTCCTATAATAAAAATCAGTAAAACAGTTTCTTATGTACTTATATAATTTTTAAACCTGTTGTAAACGCGAACGAACCATTTTTTGGAATGATAATTGTGTTAGTGCTGCTTAGTTATCATTCATAAACATGGTAACTATTCCTTTAGATCATGGCTTAGCAGTAAAGCAGGTAATTAATTTAGTGCTGAATCAATAACAGCAAAATTACAGAAGAAAAGTGTTCATTCCGCTTAAATTATCCATAAAGAATCAATTATTGCTAAATAAGTAAGATTCCAGCCCTAAAATATATGAGCATTCCTGAAAGCTGCTGTACCAACTAATATTTGACTAACATGTTAAGTTGTTTAATTACTTGACTTTTATTTAACAGAAGTTAAAATAACAAGCAGAAACGATATATCAGAAAGAAAACCTAGCTTTCCTTTATGATTTTCTCATAATTATATTCATTATTTCTCTCAAATTTAAAGCTGTATTCTGTCTCAAAATATATGAAACGTCGAGATTAAATGTACAAAATAACGTTAGATGTTTTGGAAATCAGCGTGATCACGTTATTAATGATTTTAAAAATTTCTTGAAATAATCTGCAGCGTATTTAGGTCAATATCACATATGTACAGTCGGGGTAAGAAAAGGTTCGTCACCTTAAGATCTATTTTCGTGTGCTCAGTATGAGCGATAACCTGCTTTACCGATTGAGTATGACATATTGCGTCGCAATGTCACAATAAGTCTATCTAGCAAAGAGTATAATAGCGTTTAAAAGCTATAATTACCAACTTTTCACGAAACCTCATAGTCCTTCGTGAATGCTCGTGTAACATCGGAGATTAGGACATTGTCTTGTCTCTTATAAAAGAGAGTGCATAGTTGTAATCCTACTAATATTATAAACGCGAAAGTTTGTGTGTATGGATCTGGTTGATTTCTCTGAGGAATGGATGGATGTTTGTTACTCTTTCACGTAAAATTTACTAAACGGATTTCGATAAAATTTTGCACACAGATAGAATATGTACTGGAATAACATATTGGATACTTTTAATGCCGGGAAAACATAAAATCTTCGGGAATGCGGGTGAAACCGCAGGACGGAAGTAGTAAATAAAATAGTAAAAATAAATAGTAATTATGGTAAAATTTATGAATTTAACCAAATCTTATTTATTTTATTACAAACGAGTATATCCGCTATTCTTATCAATCACAGCTTGTAGTCGCTGTCGCATTGATCCAACAAGGCGAGAGCATATGTCGGTTACTCTGAAGCCCTCCCAGACACTTCGGCAATGTTCTACGACAGCTGCTTTGGTTCTATCGTTATTATTTATCCACGACTGCACCTTAAAACCCCATAGATTTTCGATAGTCCGCCGCTTTTGCAGGCCAAGGAATCACCACCACTTCCCGGTGCCGATGGAACCACTCAACACACGTCCCGTCATTACATGAACCGTCACTTAAAATAACGGCCGAATAATATTACAATCGATTTTATTCTAAGATTGCAAGATATTGCAAGAAAATATATGACACTAACAGACTGACAATTCAGTAGAAGATATCATATGTAATTTTAATCTTGTAATGACTAAATAGGATATAAAAAAGTTTTTATGTTGATATGACACTAGGCGTAGTCCAAAGATGTTACACTATTTTGAACCAAGTTATCATACCATGTAAGTTTAATTTTATATGCAGTTGTCTGTTTAGTGCTTTAGATTCAAAAGGTACTAAGAGTTTACTACTTCATAAAGGAATTAATTTGAAAACTGACGAAGGTTTTCTTACTCTGACTGTACATATAAATACGGTGATACGTTCGACGTTTCAGTAATCAAGAAAGGTAAACAGTATCCCAACAACGCAGTTGCATCTGGTGGACGGGCAATTAATGTTGATTTCTTTCTACGTATTTCCAGGCTCCTTGCGTTGAGGCTTAATCTCTCAGAATTTATTTTTATTATTATGATAGACGACTTTTACTCGTATACTATTTTATTTTACTTTTACATGTATCATACTGGTCCCTGCGTTGAAATAACTTATAATCATTCATTATATTCTATTAAAAAAAATAAAGTTGGCAGCCTAGGTTTCATAGCTTCATTAAATTTTTAAGAAGTATAAATTTTTCACCTACTTGACCAGAAAGATACATTCAAAATATCAATAATTGGGCAAAGACCATCAGTCAAGGTAACGGATATTATTTTTCCCAACAAATATAAATTAGGGATATTATTTCATAATAATGGTCCCGTACAATATAATATCTAACATAAACCAATTTTAATGTTATTACTCATATCACATTAAATACCATCAAGTTTCATTAATGTTTTGGAAAAATGCCTGAGAGTGTGTTAGTTAATTAGTAGTCTTTGGTATATTAGTCACGAAGATGACTTAGTATGGTAATAACAAGGATGACTACAATATATGGTCACAGGGACGACCGAATATAGCCATAATAATACCATTACCAAATCTAATCACAGTTCCTTGTTTTCACATGCTATTCGTTAACTTAATATCATACTTTTTATGATAATTTCTGTAATTATGTGTGATTGGTCTAGATTGACTGAACTAACATGTTGTCCATTGAATTGAATTATTATAGAATAACACACGACATCTTTGTGTACTGTGTGGAAACAGTGATTTTGTCGAAACATTGCTTCATTTCAAACGAAACAACACCCACACTATCTCGTATAAAAATAAAAAATATACTAATTTACAATCATAATTTTGCCAATATCCTAGATAGCCCATAAACATTACCCCTGTAAGAAATCATAATCATCCTTTACGTTGTAATTTTACCATAAACCTTGAGAACGAAGATGTCCATTGTCCTGGTAGTAACAGTGACACACACACTCTTCAAATCGATACACATCAATTGTATATTGCTGTTTGGTGATAAAATATATGCACAATGCCATACCATTCCTACCTAGGGTAATGTATTTTGTTTACTGAAGAAATATATTTATTCCCATCATATAATGGTTTTATTCCTTGACGATATCCTAAGACTATTTTAATTTCGATAATAGACTGAACTAGCACTTATAGCACAGACTTAAAATAAACGTTTGATTATTAAATCATGATTTATTGAAATTTATAAAAATTAGACAGCATTTAATGAAAAACAATGTAGTGTTACATTAATAGAATCGATAAAAATCGGTATAACGACACTAAATAAATAACGGAAATAAAACCATTCCACGTCAATCGTTATTAAAAATAGCACTATGTAAAAAAGGTATTTTATAAAACAGGTCAATTACAACTCAGACGGGAGAGAGTTCCGTACTAATTATTGTTTACGTTACCGGTAGAAAATTAAAGACGAAGAAGTATGTTTTTTAATTTTCTTATTTTCCTCTTAAATTAACCTCAAATTTCTATTATTTAACCTATATCGTTTAGAACTTAATTATATCACCTGACTTTGTAGCGTTGTAACTTTTTCTAAGTTAGCCACAGAAAAATATAACTATTCTAAAATATGATATAATTATTCTATAAGAGTGCCATTCGTCATTTGTTTTACGGAACCGTAAAAATTGATACACTAATCACACTAATACAAGAAATGTTAATTATGTTTTACTCTCTGAAAGGTTTGTGTTTACATATAATTTGCATTGAAGTATTGCCTCTTTAAATATTCCTTTAATAAATTTTCAATAAGATATTTTTTATTTAAATGATAATTGTGTTTTATTATGCTCCTTGGTATGATTTGGCGTATTGTGGAAGGTATTAAATACTATTAATTTCGATGAACTTCATTTATTTCCAATAACGCAATTATAGGAACTTTTCTCGTTTGATTTACTAAGTAATAAGTTCCTTCGAGATATTGCCTAAAGCTATTTTTGGTGCTTCGTTAAGCAATATTTTGGTGTGATTTTTCCAATGTGGCGGCGGAAGTGGCAATGAGATGAGGAATCGCAATAATAAAAGCGATGAAACAAAAAAAAAGAAAAAAAATTAGGAAAATAGCAAATTGCAGTGATTCATCTATTTAAAAATTCAAATTTTAACGAGACGCGTCGTTTTTGAAAATTGTGCTATGTCGTTTACACTGCCATCAAGCGGCATTAATTATATTCCCATTCCATTTTATTCTAGAAATAAAAAAAAAGTCCTTAACCACTTTTTTTTATTTCTTTTGCAATTCAATGCAAGTCCAATAACAAACATTTTGAAGAACATATTATGAACGAACATATATTTAGTAAAATGAATAAGGGATCAACTTTTTCTATATATATGTGTATGTATGTATATAATTTAATCTACTCTTTAATCTCTAACATTTTTATCTTTATTGCTGTCATATTAAATTTTATTTTTGTTCGGAAAAATAGCAATTCGCTTGGAAATAGGTAAAATGTACGCTTGAAATTCTAGTTACATTACTAATTTAAAACACACTTTATCATTTACAATTTAAACATTGTATTTAAATTTAACTTTACAAAAGTTATAATATAGGATGATGAATAATTGCCCGTGTGTGAGCTCTGGTATTCTCATTTAATATTCTCCTCGCGAAACTTCTGAAATAAAATTTAATATGAAAAAATATGCGTAGCTCCAAAACATAATTTATATTGTTGATACTCGTTTGCCTAGTGGTTAGATTATAAGACGAAAGATCCCGAAATCCTGGGTTTAAACCACGGGTTGGCTCAATACAACGTAAATAGATTTATCTGTCACAAAATTTTAAGGAGCAGCTCGGAATTAATTTTTTGTACTGTTTGCACACGTCCTTCTAAAGTCAGTAAATCGATTGGCCTCTGCAGACGTTTTTGATTTTATGAGTGAGGAATATAGAGTGCACCTGTGCTTGCGTACACAATTGTGCACTTTCATTTCTCCTGGGCAGTTGTGTAATCTTCGACGAGAATAAACGCCGTGGCCACCGTCACAGTCTTAAAAAAGGAATAATCGCTGAACAACTTTAACTCGGGAAGAAAATAAATATAAAACCAAAGAAATGCTATTATAATAAGAACAAAACAGATTATTACATAAATAATTTATACGTATGATTTTTTTTAAATAAAAAAAAAAAAAACGCCAGAATCCGCCTTACACCATTCTTACTCCCCTAGTAGATCTTCTATATAAGTATATCTTTATGGCATAAAGATAAATAAGCTACCTTGATCTTAATTTGACAGGACATATTTTATTTCGATCCAAATATTTATGGTCTAAGTTTTTATCTAAACTTTGGAACTATACTTCATTAAATGGAAGTATGGAACTTGGAATTAAAGTTTAAATAAACTCTTATAGTTATGTTGTCTTGTCAATAATTTTGTACTGTAAAATAAATAAAGATAAATCAAGAACTGTTTGTGGTGCTTAAACTCGCCCGAATCAAGCCGTTATTACAGACTCAGAAAAGTTGCTTAAATTATATTTGAAATAGTAATAATGAACTATCAATTATGAAACTAAAACTAGTATAAAAATCAATTGAACAGAAAATGCTTTACAAAATTATATCAGGATCATTATGAGAGCATTAGCAGAAATAACTGAAAGTTTGTTGGATACTACAATGTTTATTTAATACTCTTTAATATTGCATTCCTCTGAAAATTTTGATATTTTAAATAGTCTTTATTTGCATAAAACATCAACAGTCCTAAACATTTATATCACAGCCTACGACTTTAAGAATTTTTTTATTCATTTTAACGAAAACAATATGAACGATATATTTTGGAACATCAGTCACCGTTATACTCAAAAGGAGACGACAATTTAATTGAGAAAAATGTATGATTTTTTTTAATGTTGTCTTTCAGAAGAATTACGTCATGAAACGAATGAGATCGTAAATAAAACAGAAAACGAACTATCTTTATTCAAACGTACCATAACTTGCTTGTGTTCTTACTAAATATTATTTTTTGTCCATGGGTCTTATCAATCCGTCCCTATATTTATTTCCGTCTGATTATCTTCAATGTATTGAATTTTCATTAAATGCTTAGCTATATCTCCAAATCTCATTGGAAAAGCTCTTAAAAGATCGTATTTGGACGGTCATCGATCGAATGTTTCACTTTACACAAAGAATGGCCCAAACTTTCTAACTTTTCGAATAAAACTTCAAGTGACACTTAAACTTGAGTTTCACCCTTCCAGTAGCTAAGCTAAGTAATAATAATACTTGTGATATAGTAGCTTGCTCACAAATGTTGAGTGTATTATTTTTTTATACCGTACCTTTACTTCTGCTTTAGTTAACTACTGGTAGTTAACCCTTTCAAGTACTAACTGAATATTTTAGGCTGCTGATGATGATGCGATTAACCTTGAATTTGCCAAATTTATTGACCGATATTTTTAATTCTGATAATATATGATGTTTGTATGTTTTATGAAATTATATATGTAATGATTTTAAAATATATTCCTTTTGAGAAAACTTATGACACTCGTTATCCACCTTCGCATCTACAGGTTTTAACTAAAAATATAAATGACAAGGTTAAATATTATTGAAATTAGAAAATCTATGAAAGATCAAGTGACTATGAAACTTTTAGCTTAAGAGATCGGCTAATACTTGTATATATTATATGCTACGATAATAATGTTAAAAAATGGGTCATCAAACATAATAGTATATTTTGGAATGTTGCAGAAACAACATCAAATCAAATACCAAGTTTCATTTATATAAGTGACACGAGAGATTTGTAACTTGCTCAGTATTTATTATCAGTCTTCTTTTGAAGACTTAAACGGTCTTTCAATTTTTAGCTCAGCTAACTAAACAACTATGAGTAAAGGATACACTATATTATCTACTTGTTATATTGAATTATAAATTGAATCAATTCAATCCATTGGATGCCAGTTAAGGCTGCGATCTTGGTGGGATACGATCTTTTGTTCTTAAAATCCAAAGCTGAACCTCGGTTCGTTCTGTTTAAATTTTCACTTAGTTCTGGTAAAATTTCGAAGACAAAGAGTCGCATATAATTCCCATTTACGAGTCTGACGATAAACATTATTCAGAATTATAGAATTTTTTCAAAACTACAGTATTATTCGAAAAAAATATTTATGATAACGTTACGTGATCAAATAGATTTAATTAAAGCGTTCGAAAAACTATCTCGTTTATGTTATTAAATGTCAAAGGCTACTTGAAAATACTTAAATTTTTTTATCAATTCCATACCTTAAGGTACCTCTCTTGATTTTCTTGATCCGTTATTGTTCAAAATGTTTATAAGTACTATACTGATAAAAAAATTAAAAAATATACAGAAATAATTTATATCAACGATTTTATTTTATTAGAAAACGACGTAACTAATCTTTGTTAATATTGGTTTAAGATTCTTTTGACTCTTAATGTTAAAATCATTTACTTAGAAAATAATTTCAAAAATTAAGCATAAACTTAAATAACATTTAATTATAAAGGTTAATGTGTGAAAAAAAGGGCTAGAAGTTGTTTGAACGTAGTGTACATTTTATATAAATGATTTAAATACTCGACAAAGAAAATTCTACAAAAAATTTTTTTATGTATACAAATATGTTATACGCAAGCAGATGTTGTGATAAGGATTCAATTAGACTACTTTTATTTTAGAGAAAGGATTAGGGTTCAGTGGATATCAACAAAATTCGTACTCCATTCGGACGAAGTAGCGGGCGAAAGCTAGCTATTTCATTTTTAAGTGTAATCAAAAATACTTACGAATGAAGAAAAGTTCAAAACGAATGCCATATACTCATAAATGTTTAAAGTCGTTAAGATTCATACGAAAAAAAATATAAGACGAATTGTTTCTCATCCCGTATTATAAACATAAAACATTCAAATTGTAATCTTAAAAATGTACGTTAAAATGTTTTAAGACATCAGTTTATTCGATTTTATGCTGAAATGGATGGCTTTATTATATATGAAAATTTCGTATTTTTAGGTAATTAAATAAGCATACAAGGCAGTTTGGAAACATTTTTTAACAGCGATACAGCTTTTAACGTTAATCAAATCTAATCAAAGTATACTTTACTCAACTTAACAATTGCGAACACTTTTGAATCTTAGTTTTACAATATGATATTAATTTAAAGTTACGTGTGGTTCGAAATGTAGATTATACTGAGAAGAACTGACCACCAATTCAGCAGTTACTCTTTTCCAAAAATAAAATTAAATACAATTGAATTATTATTTATCCTGCATATAAATCTACGTATGTTAATCCACAGTTTTTTATATAAGTTATTATCGAGCAATACGCCTTAGTAATCAAAGTGTTTTAATATAAGATTTAAATTTATAAATTATGTTCAATAATCTATCTTCTTCGTAAAATTACGAATTTAATGGCTTTATACATCTGCTGCACTGCGGTGTGAGGTTAATTATTTGTATTATGCGACAACTGATGCGTGCATCGCTTAGGAAGTATCTAATGCAACGCTTCAGGCGTTAATCCATTAACAAGTAGGATTGTCACCTGACGTCTAGAGTGCTTGAAATTATAAATAAATTCCTATTTTCATGGAAGAGGTTTAACTTAAGTTTCTGAAATATTTAAGATTTTTTTTTGTAGTGGTAACTTCCTATGGAAGGGTAAACCGCTTCGTTACTGTCTGGTGTGTCTGGCTTCCCTTTCACTTACGTATTTCGGACAGACTTTTTTTTTTAAGTTATCACTTCTCTCGGGTGTCCCGAGATGTACACGTATTTTTATTTTTTATTTTAGTTTGAACGGACCAATGAGTCACCTCATAAGTAAGTGGTCACCAGCTCCATTCATAAATAGTGGTAAACTGACAATAAAGGTAATGTATAGTCTTAAATAAAGGCAAGGATTTAAGTTCTCAAATAAATTAAAATTTACATTACTTAAATTACAGTTTTGGCAATATTATTACAGATAATATTTTTTATAGTAACATTTCAATTTGTTGTATATGTATAACAGCAGATAACTATGTTGTTAATATTTTCAAACATTATTATTATCAGGATGTTTTTTTATCATTCTATTAGTCATATAAGCGAACGTTAATAAGTACGTGATAATCATAAACTTATTCGTAATTAGACAAAGTTACACGTTAATGTCAATGTCATTATTTCTAGGTTAAGTGGACTTGCGTTAATGGATACCAATCCTAACCACTTAATTGAAGATAGCAGTGAAATACATAACTAATAAACAACTATGGAAAGCTAAATATGTTTTATCAAAGTTATCCGCACAATGAATTACCTAACATCGTCACCATCCTCGCCTTTGATTCATTTAATTGCGTACGGCGCAGTATGATTTAGCAGAATTTTACGGCTGGCCGCTTGCCTAACGCCAATCCTCCCAGGGAATGGTTTTACGGGTGAATTCATTGCCAATATACAAGTATTAAACTATCGAACTTCAGCTCTGAATAAAAATAGAAATAATATTGTGTTAAAAATAAAAGTTAAAAAATTGCACTAAGAATATTTGTAATATACGACAACTGATGCGTGCATCGCTTAGGAAGTATCTAATGCAACGCTCAGGCGTACACTGTTAAACGGATCGACACGCCTAAAATGCGGTCTGTTTTTTTTTCTTCAATCTTCAATCACACGAACTAACTATAATTAAATTATCCATATAAACGGATAGTTGATTTTATTGCATGTATATAAAAGTCCTTTTTTACATTGCAACGCAAATGCGTTCTTGGTAACATCAAAACCGTTGCAAGCCAACTGCATATATAAACCTACTACTAATGTCTGGATTAATCACAGTGAAATTGCTTTCAACGTCGATAGTTGTGGGCTTGTTTCCTGCTTGGCCGGATATTTGTACTGGTTGTAGACATTCCGTTTGATCTAGATTTAATCATATGTTACAAGTCGGTAATAATTACACATATAATAAATAATTAGTAATCCAGTACTCATGAAAATGAAAACACAAAAATATAGTTGTATAGTAAATTTATTTACCACTAGCAACTCACGCCGGTTTCACAAGTCATATGCAATTTATTAATAAAGAAATATAAATGTAATTTATACCCTACAGTACTCAGGAATAATGTCGGAAGTGTTTTTTTTTTTTACTTGAATCATTAGTTTTCAGGACACTACCTCCTACATATAATCAAACAATATTTACCTATTTATAATATTAGTGTTATTTGAAACACCACAAAAACAATTCCAATAATTTATATATAATGACGTACAACGTTAAAACCCTGTCGACTTATTCACGTCTATTGAAACTAACAGAATCCTTAAGAAACATAAAGTACGATATTATCAGTCTCTCAGAAGTAAGAAAACTCGGCAACAGAATAAAGGAACACGACGAATTTATTTTTTACTACTTTGGAGTAACGCCGGGATTATATTTAGTAGGCTTTTATATTAAAAAGCACTTTAAAAGATACATAAAGAGTTTCAAGGGTCTGACAGTAAGAGTAGCGCTACTCAGAATGCAAATCAACAGTTTCGTCAATCTGGAGGAGACCTTTACCTTTCATCGAGAGGGGTTCGTAAAATATTTGTATAGGCTTTTATTTTATTTATTTATTATTAGTTCAACAAATATGGAAAAATCTAACGTAATTACCTCGCAATTAAAAAATGATAATTTAGTTGTATATTAAGTCAGTTTGTCCAGTTTCCACACCTACACAATAAGAATACACTACTTAAGAAATACTATAAGTTACATTTTTAAAAACGATTGTTATATATATGACTTACATAAATGGAAAGACTTATATAGAAAACTGAAGTGTTTCTTTTGACTCGCTTTTTACAGAATAATATATTTGGAAATACATTAAGGGCAACTTAAGATTTTTATGACGAATAGTTGGTATATATTTTTCTTACGAAACATAAGAATTTAATTCGACAAAATTATTTATATTTAAAAATCGAAATTATCTGTTAGATGTGTTACTATATATATTACATAGAAATAACAACACAACGTATATCGAAACAATGCTCACAATACAAATTAACAACAAACAATTTAATTAGACCCTGAAATATTTCTCTCATTAGGCTCGGAGAAGCTTCACCATCATTCACATTTATTTGAAATAATATTCACCTCACCCTTACATTCAACAGTCTGTAATTACACTTCTATCAATTTATCTACGTCAAAAAATAACAATCGAAATATTTGATGAAAACAAAATTAATTAATTAAATTATTTTCAAAATATAATTGAATATTATAATTTTTTAATTAAATTCATATATTTTTTTGCGTTTGATTTATGATTAGGATAGGATTATGATTGAAATCGAATATTAATATGGATTTTAAATAAATATACTCGATGCGTAATAGCATAAGCCTAGAGAATGCGGTAAATGAAACAAATAGTTCTTTTTTAATTCGATCATATTCAACGAAGTTTCGTTAGCACGGTATCCGAACCTCACAAACTCGCAAATAATTACGATTTTGGTATGACTTTTCATAACATAAAAGGTACACTCCAAGAAGTTCCTGTTGATTCATAAAATATTTATTTATAATAATAAGAATTATAGATTGGCGGATTTTTATCATTTACTATTATTTAAAAACAACGTTCACTTAACTATAGTACATTATATGACCATGGTAAGTTACGTCTGTCTGAAAACCTTAATACATTCACCGTAAAAACATTGTGTAACATATCCATTAGTATTAGCAACTCAATGGTTTGTTTGGAACGAAAATAGAATGATTTGTGAGATCATTTTAGGATTTTCTTTGTTTATATAATCAACTATATTTAGGATCAACTCACATTGCACATTGCATGTGTTGAAACGATAGGCCAGAACTAGTTTCACAGCTAGAAATAACTTGTAAATTGAACATCTGATTAATTATCAATTTATGTAGTAAACATTATAATTAAGTACTAATATTCTATACGATTTGGCTGAAAAAAGAATGTGTTACTATTAGTACTAATGTATTATTATTGTTTTTACTGTCTTATGTAGTCGACCTCAGGAACCTGGGTTCAAGCCCAGAATCGGTCCCAAAAAAGTTTGCGCGTAGGAAGTGTGGACTCTCCCATGCCTCGGAAACCCAGTAAATCATGTAAAAATACAATGTATACCGAAAATGTTATTTAAAAAAAAAAACAAACTATTGAGCCCCTTGTCGATTTAATTTGTATCATATACATAAAGCGATAGGAATAAATATTACAAGAATTATTGATAGTATAAATAAAAAGAAATACAATATATCAAACCCTACACTTATTTTATTGTCATCTCTGAAAATTTACATAAACGTCAAAGTGACAATATTTTATCCGCGAAAATCAATCAACTACCAACTGAAGGCTATTGAACTGTTATTTATTTAGTACAATTTGCAAATAAATACCTAATTTCTCGAAGAGCTATAACAACAACCAGTTTTAGTTTTTGTAAATAGTTTACTGAATATCGCAATAAATGAAATATTAATTAATTTTAATGTCATTTATAAATTGATCTAATTTTATTGGACAATTTTCGTTTGTAAGACGAAAATTGTTTGAGTCGAATTTTCGGAATTCCGTGTTTCAAGACGGAATAATTAGTTTATATTTATTTGTTTTAAAGATCCATTTACATCACATTTTATTTACTAATAATAATATAACGATTTCAAATTTGAGCTTATGCGTATTTGCACTTGATTTAGGTTTGCGTGTGTACAATGTGCGAAAATTTGTTGTTGTTGAAAATGTTTTTTTATTTACTTTATGGATTTATTTTCTTTTCTTTAACGTCTGTTAATTTTGAGCCGAGGTGGTCCAACGGTTAGACATGTGATTCTTAACCGTTGATTGCGGGTTCGAACCCAGGCAAACACCACTTAATTTCCATGTGCTTAATTTGTGTTTATGAAAACAACGCCTTCTTCTCAAATAGAGAGGAGATTTCAGTTCAGCAGGAATATTTACAGACTGGTACTTCACTTTTTCATGAATTTGAAAAATTTTTTTTTATATAGAAAAATATATAAGTAACTACGTATTATATTAGTGTTATTTTGTAAATGTTAGTTCTACAAACAGATTCTCTAAGAAGACCGCAAGTAAACTCTCCGCGACAAAATTAAAAATAAATGCCCATGTATAGGCTGCTACTTTGCTTAATAATAAATTATTTGTAAATACATTTTTATTTCTGATATGGTGTTTCAAAACTTTCCAACAATTTTAACCAAAAATCCAATTACTTCTCATACATGTACACGCGCTTGAACTTGTTAACTATGAGACACAAACATTAAGCTGCGTAGAAAACGCCAGCGTTCATTTTCCTTAGGTTCATTAGTATTTTGCCTGATATTTGTATTTTATAGTAACAGCTGTAGTTGGTATTTCACTCAATAACAACGATCGTTCGTGACGAGAGAGTGCGGCTGTGTAAACAGACTGTTTATTTATTGTCAGTATGTATTTAAGTTTCGCTGACTAAACGTGTAACTTACTGAAGTAAGTACATTGTTACATAGAGGTAGATAGAGTGAGACGGTGTAACTACAGGCATGAGGTACATAACATCTTAGTTGCCAATGTTGGTAATGCGTCACCAATATTGGTGATACGAAGAATGAATAATATTAGTAGTAACCAATTGGTACCAGCGGTTTCGCTTGCCAGATATAAATATTAATATAAATTATTTGCATTAGTAAGAGTGATGTCTGTGTTTACAAGATGCCAAAGTGTGTATGAGATGACTAATGTAAGAAAATATAGTATAAATTAGATTATACTTGTTAAGAACGTTTATGCCGGAGCCATTTTCAAGGTACTTTTTTAAGGTATTGTGAGCCAAATATTTATATTTAGTCTGATATTAATAAAGTTAATTTAAAAAAATCCTTAATACTACTTATATTTCAGAAATTATTTGTTAAATATGCATGTTTTGAAAAATTTTACAATTCAATGTGATTTTAACGCTGTTCTATTAATAAAAATGAGTTGTAAGTTATTTCTGTATAAACTAGAAGTAAAATGTATTGATAAAAAATAAGAAAGAAGAAAAGAAGGGAGAATGAGAGGAAAGAAAAAAAAGGAATTAAAACCGAGGTAAATGCACAATATAAGCTTCAAACCTCATGTTATTTCTACAAAACTACATCAATAACAGAATAAATACTTATTATATATTATCCAATTACAGTTTGAGACTTTATTTAGCGTAAAAAAGTTTGTCTTTTTTTTTAATTTAAAGTACGATCTTTTTTTTCCTATAAACATTGAAACGCAACTCCCAAATTGACATTCCACGCCGAGCGCTCTCTATGTAAAATTATTGATATTGTGCCTAAGAAGTTTCGATCTGAAGTATTTTATTAACTTTTATAGTTACTATACATTTTAACCGACTGAAAAAAAGGAGATTCTCAATTCAATTGTATTTATTTATTATAATTGTTATTTCAGAACCAGTTTAGAACCATGCACCTTAAATTTAAAAAAAAAGACCTTAACGTCTTTATTATGTTGTATTTATTTCTGAAATCATAATTAATTACCATTTATAATGAAACTATCTTTTTTTGTGGAATTTCCGTACCATACAAAAGTTCGACCACAAGTTTTAACGGTAGGTAAATTTGATAGTAAAATTACTCAAGAAATTTTAAGCACCGTATCATTTACGGTTGCTATGAATGACAACAATCGATTTTAATATTTTACTCAACGTTTTTATTTTTTATACATTAACTGTGTCTATATTCAATATATTATATCACGATGCATTATATAAATTGGCTTGGCTAGTAGTTGTGATTATATATGCAGTTACACGAACACAAGCTTAAAAATTACAGAAATTGACAAGCGGCAACTGGAATAAACACTCTTGGTGCCGATAATTTAACGTGGAGGCGCCCTTCCGTGAGTGAACAGATTCATATAGACGTTCGAGTCGCAGACATTGAGGAAAAAATATGACACCAAACCAATTTCATCGGAAGCGGAATGGTATGAACCCCTTTGTGAAGTTTAAATTAAAATTGATTGTGCATTTTTGTATGCACGGCGAAGATTCTATATGTTATTCCACGTTTTATGTGTATGTCGATGTACGGATTTGGTAATAAGATTAATTAAAAATAAATCATTTTATAATAATAAATTAGGTGTTCATTATTTTTTTTTTAATTTCTTCGGCAAACAAAAAGGCTGACAAATTAATTCATACGTCACTTATAAATGAGTATCAATTGTAAATCTCCATGACGGGCTTGAAGCTTGAGCTTCAAAAGTAAGAAAATTGACAGCATTTATCTTACTTTTGAAATTTTTACTTAAATATAATTTTACAAAAATACAATTTTGGCGCGTCAGTGTTCTTTCCTTTCCAGTGACGATAAATATATAACCATATAGATCAATATTAAAAAATAATAGTCGTAACAGCATCTCACTATTAAATCGCAATTCGAACTCTATTTAAAGTATACCTGTTATCATTGGAGACGAAAAATCGTTTATAGGGTGTTGTATTTTATTTTTTTACCAGACCACAGATATGGTACCATAAGCTTATGTTACAGACTAGCCCTAGCCTCCATACGGTGGTACGTCATAGGATATCATAATTATATCATTAATAATATCACATTATTGTTATTATTACATATTATAAATTATTATTGTAATTAATTGATCAATAATTTGTACAACTTTAATTAATATTATTTTATATAATAACATTTAATACTGGCCTGTAATACTATTTCTTATTTTAAAAATGATTGAGCTGTCACAAGGAAAACAATTGGATTGTGAGGGATTGTAAAGAAATATAGAGAGATTGGAGAATCATTGTAAAACATAATTTTATTTTGCCATCCCGAACTACTGAAATTACACTTATGGTTGTTTGTGTGTCCATTTCTAGTACATTTTCTATGGACCTATTATAATTTGACAAATGGATATCATTTACGTTTTGTTCACCATATGATTAAGGACTATGTGACGTTATACTATATTTATTACAGCGAAATCGCTCTAAAAATTACGAAATAAAAGAATATTCTTGGGCGAGATTCATCTATCAATGATTCATTTAATTATGATTAAATAATTGTTACATTTTACGTTGATTTTCAACATCCGGTTTTGACTAAAGTAATTTGTATTTTAAAATAGATCAAAACCGGATGTTACTACAGTGGAAGGAGTGCGTGTAAACGTTTAATACTAGGGGTAAGCCTATAAATGGGCATTCTTACTTTAATTGTCAGAATGGAAGGATCGAGCACTGAACTAATTTTGTATCAGGATTGATTGTGAAACACTCCAGGATAAATAAACTATTGTTTGTGAGGAAAGTTTTTGTTTTATTCCATCACTATATATAACGGATATTCGTGAGCAGTGATAGGATAAAAATTAACAGCAAGAAACTTAAATGAGATACAATGTACCCTTCTTTTGTGTAAACTTCAACAACCACATACACTCCACATATTGACATTTATTTATAGATATATAGATTTATATATAGACAACGTTCAAAGCCAATGTAGATTCACATCGAAAAGGACTTGCTTGAAATTTAAATTGAAATCTCAATACGTCAAGCCTAAGTTAACATAGGTTAAAAGATCTTAAGGTATGGCAAAAAATTTACAGAAAGTATAGCATAGTCGTATAAAGATGTTAACGATGACCAAGAATTTATGTTTAATTGTAGAATAAATAATTAGTGGATAGTACCATTCGACAACGCAAAGTCCTGCTGCCAATATTGTTCACAAAAGATTATAGGAATATTGATGTAAATACGTTGATTTTATTTTTATTTAAGTATCATCATCATCATCCTGCCTTTATCCCAATTTTACTTGGGGTCCGCGCAGCATGTCTTCTTCTTCCATACTTCTCTGTCGGACGTCATCTCATAAGTAACATTCTTACTAGCCATATCGTCTTTCACACAATCCATCCATCGTTTCTTGGGTCGTCCCCTACCTCTATATCCATCCACATCCATTCTCAAAACCTTTCTCACAACATGGTCCTTATTTTTCCGCATAACATGCCATGACAGTCGGTTTCCAAATAGCTTCTCGAATTTTTATTTAAGTATTTCACATAATTTATTTGGTAACCAAAATTTTGAATTGAGTAGGTATATAATTATAAAGCATTTTTATATTATTATCATTTGACACAATTAGTAAATTTGGTTTAAACGTTTTCTCTGCAATATTTAAATGTTTGTTTTTTTTTTCTATTTCAATTTAAATTGTACTAAAATTTTATAATCATACAATTTACTTTGTATTGTGTGTGTATTTAGTACCTAAGCTGTTGGCGATTCAATCAATTTCAATTATTTAAAACCCTACTTCAGTTTGTTATTTCAATGTATGCAAAATATTTTACCGCTTAATAATACAAATAGCAAATACACTTTAAACAATACACTCTTGCAATGGCAGCTTATGTTTGTTCGAACGTGCTCGTTACCCCGTTCGTAGGATCAAGTACCCCGCCACCTATGATCAAATAATACCTAATGATCCTAAATCACAATCACGCTTATCCAAAGCGCTACAATTTAATAATCTTATTACATTTTTTATTTTTTTAATATTTAAGTTAAAAGAAAAGTGATGAATTTATTACTTACGTGTATTTACTACGTATATGTAAGTGTTAATATATACCTCACACAAGATACATAGAGTATGGAAATCTCAAAATGTATATATTTATATAAATTGGTCTACCCTCTGCGGTGTTTTCTCAGTGCTACAATATATACTTATTTGAGGGAGGCTTAAGAAGAGTATTTTCTGGAAGGTAACAGCTTGGCTCTGCTCCTGGCGTTGCTGAAGATCATTGGCGATGGTGACCTCTTACCATAAAAAAAAAACATATACATTGGAGGTAGTATTCAAAACAAAATTATATATAATATAATAATATGACTCAGTTTATAACTGACTATATTTGTTTATTATTTATAGATCAATTAAGGCAGTTCTTCCATATAATTTTACGACTTCAAATGATTGGTTACCTCGTTGTAAAACTACAAGCTAAATACAGTTTGATTTCTTATAGTCAGTTTTTAAACTAATATGTGTAATCAACTTGATATTATATCACAAATTATTTTAACAATTTGTGTGCGTGCTTGCGTATCTATTTGTGTGCGTGTGTGTGTTGTTGTAAGAATGATTGGCCATTGACGAATAATGAAATTGAAGCCATTCCATTTAAAATTTCATCAATTGTTTCTGTATCAGGCAGAGAAACAGATTCTGATTCATAATTTGAGTCATTGTTTCACATTAACTGTTTTATATCTACAATAAATTATTCCTCAGTTTCATTTCATGAAATGCTTATCGGATATTTAATGAATATTTTTAAAGCAGATGTTTAAATAAATATTGTGGATGAATAGAAATCGTAAAAATGTTTTAGTTAATGTGATTAAATAAAACTAAGCTTATAAATTTTGAAAACAGAAAAAGGTACATAGAGATGTCTACAACCTAGTTAATTAATATCATTCAAATGACCTTAACAACCTTCACTGTAATTTTTTAAGGATTTGTTGATTTCAAATGATGTTGAAGTATCAAATAAACCTTGATTACCATTTAACTTTAACACCATTGTAGTCATAGAATATGAAATTATGTTAAAAGTTACTCACATCCTTCCAACAACTAAAAAGGAGTAGATAATCTTCAACTAGCTGAACAGAATTTCATTGCTATGTCACCTTGCATCCAAAAAAAAAACTAAATCAAAATGAGTTCATCCGTTTAGGAGCACACGAAGATGCACAGGATAAATTATAACACCCCTCAATTTGTATCGAAGTTTAAAAAGGCGAGTACTAGTATGTTAAGCTTTGAAACATTATAATATATTAAAACCGCACTTTGTCCTAGTAGGGCAAATAGCTATGACGTACAAACCATAAATGGTTTACAGTGCACTTTACATTACATCAGAAACTACCTTTTTCAATTAAGTTGTAAACTAACCATCTATATAATATTATAAATTACTCAAGTTGAATTAGCTAGTACAAAATAAAGTAGATGGCATAATTATGTTGTCTTTTTTCAAATTCAACGCAATGGAATTCGCCTTCGTCTCCAGTTTTCTACAACAAATTTTACTAAATAAGCCTGTGCTACAAGAGTTGAAAAATTCCATATGTTTAATCGAATCCATATTTTTTGTTTCAATACGATTAAAATTCTCTGTAAACAATTCAAATTACTTTTGACGAAGACGTTAATCGATTGAAATCGAATTTGTGTGGATGCGGCTTAATGGCGACCGGTCCATTGTAATTATTGACTCACGACGAGCTATTTCTATCTATTCACCGAGCCCCTAAATTTCGTAGAGCCCTTCAAGTGTTAACATAAGATAAATGATGGTATGACTGGTAGGGCTCAATTGAACCAGTCATTAAAGTTATATTATAAAATAAAACAAATATATTTATATAAAAGTGTTACGGATCTTTTCTCTGATAATACTTAAAGTCTAGGAAGTTGAATATTAATCTCTATAAAAGTAAGTATAAATCTTAAGATTATGATTTATAGAGTTAATATTTTTATTTAATATTTATATATTGTTAAGGGCTTAATGTTAATAATTCATATGTAAATAAATAATGTATAAAAATTTAGGCAATTATTTATTAATTATTCTTTTAGAACTCATAAATATACTGTTGAGATACAGTTTAAATATCGGTTGTCTATTTATATAGTTAATTACGAAATTTTAATAAAGTAATTAAATTAATCTTAAATTTTAGTTGAAATCTTTCCAAGATTAAGTATATATTTTCATCAAATTCGATATTTTGAATAAGAAATATATACATGCAAATAACGTAATACTAAGAAAAACAGAACTAACGAAGGTATATGTCAAACATCTACTTCTCATTTTTCAAATTAGATTAATGATTTAGCCTAGTATTAAAATACCATTTTAGATTTAAGGTGAACTATTTAATTTAATATTTATAATATTACACAAATACATTATAATAAATCGATGACTGATTTTATTGTTATTTTATAAGCAATGAATTTTATATATTGTACAATGTTTATGTTATATTTTATAAAGGAATTAAATTGAAATATAAGTTATCGTTGTTGTAACAGAAAACTATTGATAATTCATAAAAGAAATTATGCCTAGCGTCGAATAAATAAAGAAAAAAGTTATCCAGAATTCCCGAAATCTTTATTAATATAAAAAGAAAATTGAACTTGTAGAAAAAAGTATTCTTTAGGGTTCTTTTTAGAGTCGCGAGAAAAACTCTTATGCGTTTTTCCCGCAAAATATATTTATATAAAAATATTTTCTCTGATAATGCTTAAAGTCTAGGAAGTTGAATATGAATCTCTATAAAAGTAAGTATAAATCTTAAGATTATGATTTATAGAGTTAATATTTTTATTTAATATTTATATATTATTAAGGACTTAATGTTAATAATTCATATGTAAATAAATAATCTATAAAAATTATTCATAAATTATTCTTTTAGAACTCATAAATTTACTGTTGAGATACAGTTTAAATATCGGTTGTCTATTTATATAGATAATAAAACGAGGGTGCATGTGGTACTCACTGGTGCCAAGATCACCTGGTAATCCCTACCATACCGGAATATCCACTAAAAACTAAGTGCTACCCATTTCGTATCTTCAAGGAGATCACAGAATCGCTTGCACGTGTTACCGTGATCCCCTAATGGTTGCGGCTCTCCAAGATGTAGGGGTTCCGGAGTACAGAAACCCCATATTCTGCGTATGAGTATGAGTAGCTTCACCTCCGCGGACTCTAAACGGTCACCGCTCGGCCCGACTTCCATCCATAGCTGGTACACTTCCGGAAACCTTGAGCTCCCAAGGCCCACGAGAAGCATTGCCTCTATCCATGACACCGTACGGTAACCAAGTAACGCCCTCACTGTTATAACCCTTTGCGGTCTCTCCAGAAAGGCCCTATTCCAAACGACTTGCGTCGGGATGTTTTTAACAAAGTTAAACGAATACTCACTGGTGCGTCACAATATATTTATAATCATTTTTTGTAGGTATATTTATAGTAACATTGATTACTTTGATAAAATCAGTGATAAATAATCATTGAAGGAACACGAGACGTTCAGGATAACCTTATAACGCCAAGTTTCCTAATACGCGGTCAATAAATCCTCCTTGGGGCAAGGTATCCGTTTCTATAATAAAATTCCGCAGATCTTTTTAACTTTGCCGATTAATAAATTAATTCAACGCAAGATTATGTAGATGATAAAAAAACGTGGAGCTAGTACTACATGTTGACTTTCAGGTAGGATATATTATATATATAACTGTATTCAACAAACTTTGTATTTTACATGTTGAAAAAAAGAAACTACTGAGTTTCTTGCCAGTTAATCCCGGTATAATTTATATTCCAAGCCGGTAGCTTCACTGAATATAGTTTTATAAAATAACTATTCAAAAATACTTGAATAAACTATATAGGTGCCCACCGTACAGTTCATGGGCAGAGTGAATATCTACAAAAAGTTTATTTGGATTTGTGTAGCGAATTCGAACAGTACAACTCGTCCAGCAACAGTGTTCCAAACACACTTTCAAACAATATTGTGTTCATTGTGTTCACTAGAATTCGATATCAATGAATTTCCAACATACAAAAAGATATACCTGAAACTGAAACTGTACCCTATCATAATTTGAAAGTTAAAATTTAGGGAACAGCCGTTTCTTTGCATGAATCTGAAAAAAACGTAACAAATAATGAACGTAGAGCAAATGCTACATTTTTTTATTATTAAGTTTCATACAACACTCGGTGCAGTTTCAAGACTGAATACTCGTAATATAAGACATTTCAAAATTCAGGAATATTATGTTTCCGAATGTTCAATAATTTACTATTTTAAAGTATTAGTATATTTGTCTGAAAATAAGAATGCCAGCGCACCACATATATGGAATAAGTACCCAATGTTACGAATTTTTGTCTTGACTATATCAACCAAATTACTTATAAACTATAAGTCAGCAATAAAATTAAATAAGGCAGTATGTAAGCGAAAGTTCAGTTTCACTCTGAATGTAATTTTGACGAAGGTTATGTTTCCTTTTTGATCCCTTTATTTTGTTAATTATTCATCCTTATATTAACTGTTTGCGTTTCATTAAATCAAATTCGTTATTGCATTTGGTGCCTCATTAGTCTTTCTAGCCGCATCGTATTTTATCGACAGTTTCAGAGATTAATCGATCATTTTCCTAATAGTTGACTTAACTTTATTATTTGAATACGGGTTTTGCTTAAAATAGCCTTTGATTAATGAAAATGCATCTGCTAAAACTGATCTGAAAATTAATGGTCTGTAATGTACAAGAATATTTAAACTAAATTAAATTTATCTTTCAATGAGTATGAAACAATATTATTTATATAATAATTATTAATCTTCGTTCGCAGAAAACTATTATCATTAAAAGAGTTTTTTTTTTTAAAAAGGTTGGATTGTTTTAGTCCACGACTACTTCATTATTGAAATAAAAATAATTTGAAATATTTAATAGTATTTTTGAATACCATTTCTAAACAGTGAATGCATATCCGCTAAAATACATTGACAGACGATGAGAGATGCTAAAAAACTTCTTAGCTAAAGTGAATGAAGTGTTATACTATGCTTTATTATATAATATTAGGAACACACGTTTTTATATATAACTTATAAGTTGACAATATTTTATATCGTAAGATAAACATCTAAGTTGCGCTATTGCGAGTGTAATTGGCTCGCGCGACCGGTCAAGTTATTTGTGTCTTACGTGTGACGTAATATTACCGATTAATTTAAATATTCCCTTAACATTAACGTTATATTTATATTATACAAGCAACAGCGGATCTGCCTTGTGATATATTTGACCTTGTATCTGTATATTGAACGAAGAAGTTATTGATTGTACAAAAAGTAAAAAAAAGCTCTTTTTACAATAAAAGTTTGCATGAAATTTTATTTGTTGCTCTAAGGAACTCATTTGGAAGACAGTTGTTATATTGTTGTGTGTTTTTAAGAAAATTTATGGAATCCGTCCCAGTTCTTGAAACTAATGAATACAATGGCTCTGGTGGTGGAACCAATGGCACTAAATTTACTTTGACATTTACGCAACACAATCCATTTGCTTCATTTTTGTATTTCAATCCCTTACAATACGTACAAACCAAGTTTAAAGGTCTAATAGGTACAGGTAGGTTGTGCAGATGATTGATACATCATAACTGAAAACCTCTCATGTAAAATTTAAAGCTAACCACGTAACCTAATCCTTCCAATTTCATTTCGCTTTTCACGTTGTTCTGTACTCTGATTAGATTGCTCGGTTTGTAGAATTTAGAATTCTGCGACCCGAATTACTACGCCCACGCTTGGTGTCTAAATGTAATCATACTGAACCGAAAATAATTATAGCATTATTGATATTCTATGCCCTTAGTGCTAACATTTTTATCGTACGAAATTCGATCAGTGTTTGAGATAAACATTAAAAATATAAACCGTATCCAGCCATTGGTAGTTCAAAATGCGTGGGGGTTGAAAGCGCTTGGATGTTTCTGAGACGCCCGCAGTTTCCTTAAGAGATTTTTGCTTAAGATGATATTTGCTGATTGAATTCTATACCGAGGTCAACGAAGCATAGAGATCCTTGAATAAGATCTCATTAGAATGGTATGATTAAGTGATTTATATTTTGCATAATAATAATAGATCCTAACATAATAAAACAAGAGGTGTTGTGGGGTACCTGTTAGGAACGGAAAAATCCCATGTGAATTACAACAACAGCAACCCTTTACCGTAAAAACCGTATTTGAAAGACAGAGGGGCAAGGACGCTCAGTGATTTCTATCAGTTACTGTAAGCCACGTAACTTTATTAAAAAAAAAAAAAACTTTTTTATATAATAGACCTCCTTAATATAATAAACTTAAACGTATTTCTTTAACCTCGTACCCATTCATTATTCAAGATAACAACATTGTCCTCGACAAAGTCACGTGGCCCATCACCCTTGTGCGAGAAAGGTAAC
Source organism: Vanessa tameamea (assembly GCF_037043105.1). Lineage (NCBI taxonomy): Eukaryota > Metazoa > Arthropoda > Insecta > Lepidoptera > Nymphalidae > Vanessa > Vanessa tameamea. Next base: position 5,075,040 of record NC_087322.1, read on the forward strand.
GAGAGCAGGTGTGATTTCAAAGGTTCATATTAACGAAATGTCTTGACATTGCATGCGTGAAAAATACAACCATTTAGGCCACTGACAATATCATTTTAAAGCTCAAATTAGCTTGGCTATTAGAATTATTGTAATCATTGTTCCAAATTTAAATAAATATGTATATTTATTTACGAAAGGAAATCTATTTTCATACAACGCTCTTTAATAATACATTCTCATCCCGCAAAGTGGTACCAATTCATAAGATTATCTACATAATTCTCGAACACGTTGATACCTAAATAATCAAAGTGTCTAATATTAACATGATTATATGCTTAATCGAGTAAATTACTCTCAACTACTCGAGGTGGGAATACTAAGTTGGTAAGCATTGCCATCATTATAAGATATGCATATGCATATTCGTATATCATAATAGCGTATGACGTAGAGCCGATCGTAATTGGACAATTATGTCATGCACTGATTATACACCTGATTAGAGACCCACCATATGTTTTTGCATCAAATTTCAATAGTATTATAAATGTGTGCGTGTATTTTGTAACTAAATTTATTGAATGTCTATATAGCCTTTGTTGGACCTGATATGTCATGTATGTGACGCGATGGATCAGGTCCAACTGTTGTTTTCTGAATTGGAGTATTCCAATGCTAGAAAACAACAAATCTAACAAAAACTACAATAGTCTACTGAAGTAAGACTTCCTTTCTGAAAGGCCGGCAACGCACCTGCAAGCCCCCCGGTGTTGCAGATGTCCATGGGCGGTGGTAGTCACTTTCCATCAGATGAGCCTCCTGCTCGTTTGCAACCTATAACATGAAAAAAAAAAAAAAAAAAACAACTAAGACATTATCTCCACTCGAGGAGAAGGTTTGAGATCAGTGAGTTCCACACATATGGAAGAATTTCATTGAAGCTAGACGTGAAACGTTTCCACCACACTGGTGGAACGCGGCTTTGTTGATACACATGTGGCAGAATTTTGTTAAAATTACAAACACCTTTCACTGCCGAGCGTGAGACGAATTATAAAAATTAAGTACATGAAAATTCAGTGTTGTTTGTCTGGGTTTGAACCCACAATCATCGGTTAAGATGCACGCGTTCTAACCACTGGGCCATCTCGGCTCTTCTGCTGTGTTGTACTGTAGACGTAAAACGTCTCCACTGACCAAGCTTAGCTAGTATAATCAATATGTATTATATAGTAGTATACACTGGATTTTATCCTTTTATTTTCATTAGGACAACAAACAGTAGATACAATGTTACATCCAAAATAAAAAATAAATAACATTTCAAAATTATCCAGGCAATAGTTCTACTACTTACAGGTAGTCCCACCATGCAATGTCATATTACAAAATGTATGTATTGAAATTATAAATTAACATAAGTAATCATTAAAAATAAGAAGTATAACACATTTTTTAACTATTATATAATGAGTAATAATGAATAAAACCAGTAAGATAAACCATGAAATTAGAATTAAGCACACAAATAAAATTCTTTATTTTTCGAGTGAACTGAGGGCGACTATCGTGACATATATCTATTTGAATACTGATGGTGACGTATAACAATGATAATCTTGACATGATGGATTTTTTTACTACTTGCCTTTTATATAATCTGGTATAAAAGAAATGACTCATATTACGGGAATTAATCTGAGGGACGTTATTATAGTTGATTCGATAACGAGCTAAATCAAATTCAATGAAGTTCTGTTTAATTGAAGGCCTATTTAAATGGTGTAGATTTACCGCGATAAAACAATGCCTGCGTCAGGTTACCTTGTCGGATTTAATCTAATTATATAGAGATGTGGGTTCAGTCATGAATTTATAATTAAGGTTATAAGATGTCAAGATTAGATTATAATGTGACCAAAGCGAACTATTTGCTAAGTTTATTAATCGTACGGATGATTTTGACTGTCGGTTTTGCGCCTGTAGATATTTATCTATCTTTTTCGTTGTACTATTCTTAGATATCTAGACGCCACGTCGTTTTTGACATTGTTTGATATTTTGTTGAAATCTCTCCGAAACTACATGCCAATGGTAAGAGATAATTTTTAGTGAAAAAGTTTGATATGATTTTTTTTATTATAAATATATTATTCATTGGCAAATAAATCGACCATGTTGTTATTTAATTTCTTGCCGTTTTTTAAATCGACTAACCAACTCTTCATTATGAATTTGCATTTGCATTGTCAGGGTTTCAGAAAAGAGTATCATAGGATGATGCCCATCATCTGCTACTTTTCACTTTAAACCGCGGGTGGAAACTACATATTTACAATAATATTACAATTTTATATAAAGCTTCAAGCCTGTTAAGAAGCAAACAAAGAAAGTCTGTAGGATTACGTAAAATACATTTTATAATTATATACTTACTTATGTCGAGTTTATAATACCAAATGAGGCCATGACACACTTTCTTCCAAACTTTACTGTTAGCTCATCTTTAAAGTCAAATTAACTAAACACGTATGGGAACAAAATAGAATGGTACAAAGTCTCATTAACTTGCTAAATAGAAGATTTTTATCCTTTTAAAAGTGATTATTTATTGTTTTGGTCTTTTCTACGGAGTTCAGTGAAGCAAGCTTAAACCCTGTTTTAACACTTGGCTGATTATAAGATGAAACAATTAAGAATATTCATTAACATCGAAATTCGTTTATTCAGCCTCCCCTGAATGTGTTCATCTTAGTGATAACGAACGAGACTCACGAGTTTGGTTACATTTTTAGGGTGGAGGCTGTCAACAACATCACCAAAGTTTTTGTTCCTAACGAATCTTTGGCAACTTTCTGTCCAATCACTGAACAGTAGTATTTTATAGTATTGCGTTCCGGTTCGTACAATTAATGAGCCAGTATACTTTCAAGCACAAGGGGTATTACCGAAAGCAATAGTAATTATTCCTACATTACCAATATTATATACGTTGATCACTTACCAACATATGGATTGCAGCTATTGAAAAAAAAAAAACAAAAATATTCAGAATTCTTTGACATGGCGCTCAATGTTACATATCTAAACTTCACTATTTTCCTAACCTTCTCAAATCATAATTTTTCTTTTTTGACGTTGAATATCACGTACGTTTAGTGAGTTAAATCGCTTTTATATATAAATTCATGATAATACTACACATGTATAATAACTAGTAAAAAACTTAAGCGGCGACTTGTAACATAATTCAATTTGTATTCGAAATCTCGTTTACAACTGTTTCGGTTGGTGAAATCTGTCATTTGGATCGAATTATTGAATTTATAATAAAGGAATAATTTGTCAAAATAATATTTTAATTAATTAGATAGAGAGTAAAGGAATATACATTTGTAATTGAACATATTATCGTTCACTATAATAAAGTCTTGGAGTGGGGTGATCCTTGACTCTGACTACAATAGCCGAAATTCAGCTCGGAGAAAAATATAACAATTGGAAAGGCCTACGGATAAAAATTATACCTGCTGATATTATCTTAACAATTATTGCAATTCCAAAGAGTATTATAGAAGCAGAAATTTAGTTTAATATATTGATACTAAATATTGAACCCGTGTTTCATAGGCAGATTATTTTTCGGATTTAATTTATATGGCTCAATACATCCCTCTCTCAGACATCCCTTTACTATTAAATAACTAGGCCCTGAGAGTTTTCAAAAGAAATATCGTCCAATCAAATATTTCAAAAGAACCAATTACTTTTTATACTTTATTTACAATTGTAGGTATAATCTAAGATATATAGTTTCATTAAATTCAATTGTGGTAATATTTTTATTCATAAAAAGTTGTTTATTATTAATATACAAATTTAAAGCAACGAAGCATGCTGCTCACCCATGGGAGTTGAGAGCGACGTTTACCTTCACGTCGCTTACAATTCGTTCCCAAGGCGGGGTACCTTTATCTATTTATATATAATAGATATTTCACATCAAAAATGGATTCCGAAAAATTGACACTAATATGAAAATTTGAAAGATTGAAGAGGCAAATTCAAATTTATGCTAAATTTACATCATACAGACACTGTAGGTTTTGGAAATAAAATAGTTCTGTATTTATTTTTAAAATTCCAAAATCCTCATGAAATTGTATTGATATGGTAATTTAATTCAAGCAATGCTTTTTTCACTCTGTATAAACCTTCAGGGAGGTACCCGGGTCCCTGGGTAAGCCGGGTTATGTGGGATTCTAAAATCCCTGCGATACAGCCTTTGGCACGAATCGTATCGTGTTGATATTGCATGCCCGCAGGAAGAGCTTCACTGGACAATTAGTAGATCTCTTCTCAGGAAGCGAAGGTGGTTTTGCCTCGATAATAACCACTCTTAGAACCTCGCAGCACACCTTACTTCGGGTCCTTGTACCGTCTTGCTCCGTGTAAGAAACGTACCCTTCGCGCAAGTAGCCACTGACACTCGAAACTGTTGTACAAGCGCCCCCCTAATAGCGTCCCAGAGTAATGTGTTTCGATGGAGACCAGATCGCAATGATAATCAAATGGCCATGATGGAACTGAACCTCAGGCCAATGAACCTTTACTGTAGGTAAAACTGTGCGGAGCAGCTAGTATTTAATATAAAAGTATAGTATAAGGAATATAAAATACATTAAGATTTTTATTATCTTTTTACCTGTGGGACCTTCACCACTCTCGTTTATATTTTATGATATTCGCATTAATACCCATCCCAACTAAGTACAGCTCAAGCTAGGCTAAGATTTATTGATGGTTTAAATAATTGGGTTAAAAAAAATCGTTTATAGTAAATTAAGTTTTTCGAAATTAATTACGTTGAAATGTTAACGCATATTACATTTATGCACAAAAAATGTATACTTTTGATTTTATAAAAAAAAATCGGTTTTACTGAGTTAAATAATCTGGCATAATTATATCACGAAACATAAATTACACTAACAAACCCTTTATTGTATCTAGAAAATCCTTTTAAACATACATACCTTTCATATGTAGGCAGAGGAGATTTGTAAACGTTTGGCCCACTTAATACTAGACGTCCCCAATTTCTGAATGATACGGGATCGCTTGTACATATAATACGCTTGTACTCTTATCAATCTAAATTTAATTTTTAAGTTCTATTTCGCCTGTAGATAGTTCGAAAAATAATCTATGACTTTTATATAAAAAATCTTGTAAGAATCTTATAAAAGACTTGTAGAATATCCATGACTCTTAATATAACATTGGTGGATGTGTTGTGTTGCGTGAAAGCGCTTGAGGCTCTTTTCGATGGATATAATAAACTACTTATGTCATAAAAATATAACTCCTTATAACTATGTCAAATAAACCAATGACACCAATGCTATAGTTTTAAGCTATTTAACAGATTTATTAATATAAAGAATCATTAAGAGTTGCATAACTTCCAGCTATTAAGTTATATTCGATAATATAATTATATAATATTTTATTTATATAATTATATTATCGAATATAGCTCATATTAATTATATAATTCGATATTTTAATATGCCATTGACGTTAATGGTAAGGAGGATTTTGGGTTGGTAACGATAAGGCATATTGTGATCACCGTTGAAAAAATAAAAAAAATAGTACCTTTTGTAATTAATGTTTTTGTTGAAAATTATTTATAATTCCCCGGATCCCAAGCATGTGCCTTCGTTCTATTATTTTTTTTTACATATTATATACGAGATACTTCTTCATAGGGGCTATAATCAAAATAAACGACGTACAAACAAAGCATCGATATTTTATTATATTTTGGTAGAAAACCTTTATAATATTTCAAAAGATATCATATCCTGGAAAATTTCGTTAAGTCTATTTCAATAGCGTATTACGTTGAAACTCGATAAAGCGTTTAAGGTAAACGCTGATACGCTTACTTGCTATACGGCAATTGTAACATTTTTATTATTCCTTAGAGTATTTGAATATTTAAATTGATACTATTTATTTGTTGGATACATATGTGATAGAATTTTTTTTTAATTTTACAAGTGTCAAATTTTGACCATCGAGAACGAATTAAATTAGAAATACAAATTAAACACATAAAACGCGTTTGATCCCACTAACTTCACCGAATACTTACGTATCATATAATTAATAAAAATATAAAAGAAATATTAGTCGAAGCAATAAGAAAAAAAAAGTTTTACTTTGATAAAACGTTTAATATACATTTTTGTTATAAACGACAATTATAAGATAAGTTATTTTTTAAATTTGAGATTATCAAGCACGACGACACTCAAATGTTTTTCAAAGTTTAAGCAAGCGATGTGTTTGACACGGTAAAATAAATTAAATATTTTTAAATTTAGAACTATTTGAATTTAGCAATCTCCAGAATTTTCGTTGTTAAATTATTTTGATGAATTATTTCTCCGGCTCGTTATTTATATTAATTATAAATAATTTATGATTACATCTTCAAGGTATAAATATTTTATTTATCTGATTGTTTTTCAATTTCAGCATTGATTTCGAATTTTGTTAACAATTTAAGATATAAAATTAATATAGACTCATACTATTAAAATAATTAAAATTGTCGAAATGTTTAAAATATTTTTAGAAAATTAAAGATGGGAACGAAATATTAAAAACGGGAATTTCGAGTGCACGCGAAACTTGCAGTAATTATTATATACGTAGACATTTCATATTATTTTTCAGCAAAAGTACGAAGCATGATGAAATATGATACTGATGTTTTCATAATCTGAAAGTATTAATAATGAAGTATTTATAAACATTTTGGTACTTATTTTTTTTTATGATATCGGTAGGCGGACGAGAAAAAGGCCACCTGATGGTAAGTGGTCACCACCGCCCATAGACAATGGCGTTGTAAGAAATATCAATCATTTCTTAAATCACCAATGCGCCACCAACCTTGGGAACTAAGAGGTTACGTTCCTTGTGCCTGTAGTTACACTGGCTCATTCACCCTTCAAACTGGAACACAACAATACTGAGTACTGCTGTTTGGCGGTAGAATATCTGATGAGTGGGTTGTACCTACCCAGACTGGCTTGCACAAAGCCCTACCACCAAGTAAATAATGGTGTCTGTACATAAGGAAAACAATAGTTTTCTTCTTCTTCTAACAATCTTCTAATATTTTAAGTTGTATTCTTTAGCGTGACCATATATATAAAAACAGTGGCAAACTCAGAATTATCAAGATTAATGACACGTATTTGTGTTTAACGACTCTTCAAGAAACGATTATTTGCAGACTCGTACAACTTAATATAATTTTTATTTTAATATATAGCTAACTTCTTGCATCTTACTAATTTAAAAAAAAACTTGTATATTTACTTAATTATATAACTAAATATACAAGTTTATAATACAATCGATAACGTAGTTACAAATATTGATTGTTAAAATGTTAAAAAAAATATATATAAGATCTTACAGTCGCCATTGTTTGAACTCCAACATAAATCATTCCCAAGGCTTTTAATGTTATCGGTTTTTGAGAATTGTTTAGGAATATCAATACGATTTTTCTATTTTCTACATCCATATACTCCCAAGGTAAACTGTAAATGGTATTTTTTAACGTTTCGCTCTGTAAAAAGGAGTTACTTTTATTAAAATATCATAACGCTTATCAACATTATGTATTGAGATTAATAGAATAAATAGAGTCAACGATTTAGCTGAAAGGTTGTGAAGCTAATATGGCTCCGGGGTCTTAAAGTGTTACAAAATATTTTAGAGATATATTATAAAAAGGCAAGTAGAATTTTCTATTGACTGTCACCAGATAATAAAAGAAATTCCACTATTTGATCTTCGAGACTTTTCCTGATTTTATACCAATGTATTTCTTTACCCAATAAGCCTGTTATTCTGATGTCATTTCCAATACAATCAGTACACAAAGACCTATCAAAGACCAAGTAAAATACCTACTAATATAGTTTAGGTCTGTACGCGAATAACTTAAGCATTTACCTTCGATCCGATAATTTCAAATATAGCAGATATTTGTACCAGCTGTTGTAAGAGGATAGCTGTTAGAATACCATAATTTACAATTGCTTCCATGTCCTATGAAAAAATACAGATGTTATTTTAAATAGAGAATTAATTCTTAAAAAAGAAATTCATAAATAAGGCACATTGCTCAAAATAAATGATAAAAAGCGTGACGTTGTTGATTTTAAGGCATGTACATAAAAAAAGTATTTTGTTGATACTGCTGTTAGCTACTATTAAAAATTTATGATATAATACTACGTTCCGAATCGATAGAAGCTTTATATATAACACTATCGTGTTAAATGTCAATTTGAAAGTGTGCGTAAAAATTTACTTGAACAATCTACATTTGTATATATTTTTTACAATTCTCAACTATTTCGATTTAATTTCTAACTTTATTATTATTTTCCTTCTAATATAGTATCACAATAATTATGATTATAATAATTAAAATAATCACTTACCATTGCTGATAATTCCAACAGTAGAATGCATCCACTGACTTGGTCAAACAAGTAATAAAAACACATGATCGGACCGAAAGCTTTCGAAGCCTGGGACATAAATCTGTTACAAATATTAAATATTACTGTGGATGGTTTGTGGTTCGAATGTTTGCATCTTAACTGATAATTACGGGTTCAAACTCAGACAAGCACTACTTAATTCATGTTCGTTCATCTCGTACGGTAGTAAATGAACACTTCGTGATTAAATCTACATAATAATATTCGCATGTGACCAAACTGCATTGGAACAGCGTGGTACAATTAGCACCAAGCCTTCTCAAAAGGAGAATTCATGACAATATCTGCATTAGTATGCGGACTACAAGACATTTAATTATTGAGTTAAGTGAACACTCAACATCAAACGAGGACTTTATGAAACTATAACTATTCCTGTCTAGAACTACTCCTTAAAATTCTAAATACTATTAAATTTTGTAATTCATAAGGGAAATTCTATCAAAAGGTTTAAACCAGCACTATTCCGGTATTGCTTTCAAGATGCAGTTTGGCGAGGCGAAATTTCGTTTCACAATTGCAGCTTTAGTCTTGAGTTAAATTTTCCTCACCGCCGAATATGAAAAAAATTTAAAATAAGAATAAAGCACTTGAAAAACCAAGTGGTTGTTAAAGTTTGAGCCCCTAATCTTTAGAGTATCGTATTCGAAATTTTCCATCTCTGAGATTTTCGGATCCAAATTCAAATTAAATTAAGTCCTGTAAAGAACAGAACCGTACTGTTTACCGTACCGTTATGATACTATTTAATAATACTTACTGAGTAACCATTATATGGTGTGCGATATTCTCTTTCAACAACGCTTGAACGTTTTTTAACTCCTCGTCGGTATACATTATTGAATTCGTAGAGTTTGTGTCACCCAGTGTTCTGGGTCTCGGAAAATGTTCCAAATTGTATATTAATATTTTCAAATGTCCCCAAATGTTGAATACAATCAGTGTCATCAAGGAGTCATATGTACATAAAGAAATGGAACAATCAAATACAACAATCCAATTAATTATAAAAATAACTGAGTATCCAAAATTGTGATATTCAAATGGTGTATAGTGATATACTGAGTGTTCATAGCGAGTTCCGTTTTCTATACTATGTGAAGTTGCTTTGAATGCCCCCGATTGAATGTTGTTGTAGAGTGGCATTAGTTGAAACAGTATGATACCCACATACATAAGAATGTAGAGGAAAATTGAGAACAATGATGATATCCTGTGAACTTGCTGATAAACCTGTGAAGATATTAATGATATTTCAATAACACAAAAGAAAAAGGCACGGACACTATATCTGTGGAGATACGATTGTGACACCAAAGGAATTGTGAAAAGACGTCAATATTTAATCACAACCTCAAACCTCACAAACAATATCCGAAGTAGCCGAGCGAACATATTTTTAGTTTTTGTCTAAAATTTATTTATATTTCCAAAGATTTTATTAAAAAATCTTCATATTTTATTAAATTTTTGTTTTCAGTTTGCCTCAAATACGATGAACTCGAAGCGGTCTTTTGTTTTTATTTTATTAATTGCTAGTTGTTCCGCCAAGTTTCACTAGCGGTAAACAATACAAACTCTTTCGTTTTTTACTTGGTGGTAGGACTTTGTGCAAGCCCGTCTGGATAGTCACTTATTTATCAGATATTCTACCGCCAAACAACAATACTTAATATTCTTGTGTTCCTGTTAGAAGGATTAGTGAGACAGTGTAACTATACTATGCACAAGGAGCATAACATCTTGGTGCCCTAAGTTGGTGGCACATTGGCGATGTAAGGAATGACTATTATTCGTATAGTTTGGATTGGTAAATATCTTATGTACAGATCCCAAAATTGCTGGTTATAGTACCAGTTAAGTCTTAATGGAAGTTGTTAATTTTTCAGTGGTCTTTGCAGCAAGAGTAAGGAAGTAAATCTCCCGTTAACTCGTAGTATTCAAGAGAGTGCCCTAAGTTGGGTCACATACTTGGGCACAGTAAATATTTCCTCAACAGTTTGATAATACTTGCAGCCATCTTACCAATATTCGGCTAGGAGGATATTTTAGATTTTATATTGGATACTAAATTGATTCAATAAACATTTTTGCGAATCTTCCTACTAATACTTTATACTACCTTCATGGCGTATTCTGATTTGTGTTTGTGATGAAAAAGATGCAATTTCAGGACGAAATCTACAACAGTTCTGCGATATGACTTCATGATCGGCGTACTGACACGTTGCTGAAATATAAGTTTTTAATAAAATCCGATTGAAGGTAAAGCAATAATAGCTTAGGCGACTGCAGTGTGATATTATTTATAATAATTAATATTTAAAAACATAAATAAAAATAATCTATATTTTGATATACCCTTAAAATTTTAATATTCGTTCACAAATATGTTACTTACAAAAAATGTATATTTTTGTAAGTCACACACACAAACAGACAGACACGCACAAACATACTGCTAAAAGCACCGAACTGAGCATAGACGGACAATAATAAAAAAAATAAAAACATGTGAATTCTAAAATGGAATCAATTTGACATAAAAAATTGTATCATGATTAAAATTTAACTGCAATCAAATTACTTACCACGGCAATAAAATTCATAAACACCGTTATGTAACTATGACCGAGTTCGAAGAAGCTGAGTTTTCTTATATGACTTTTCAAATACAGTACACCACTCAAAAGTACTCCAATCAATAACACGAACAGGGTCTTGTAATTCCTTAAGGGGATTTTTCTCGGTTTTTCCTTATACGTTCCATAGAGCTCTTTATAGGGCCAAGCCCCCAACAGTGTTAAATAAAATTTTATACGCTTCATGTAACTCAGATCCATCGGAGAAGATGGTTCTTGGAGCCTAAATAGATTGTAATTTGGTATTTTTAAAAATAAAACCTCTTTCGAATTTCCCAGACATTTAAGTATTCACATATAATGTACATTTCAAGCAATTGTTGTATATTTAATCAAACATAATATTTTATTTAAAAGCTGTATATAAATAAATATATTTTTATAAAGCGTAAGAAATAATATTTTTAAAAACGTGCAAAGGCAGCCTTATCGCTTAAGCAATTTATTAACATCATAATTTATATTATATAAGAAAACATGTAGGTGTATATATCGTATATACGAGTTTCGCTTCGTTATCAAAAATGTATAAATAATATTTATTTTTATGATTTTAACTTTCGTAGAAGTGACTCACTTTATACTATCTTATTATATAAAATAGATGTTTGTATCTCGGTATCCGACATATTTCCGTAGTGTAAAATTCCACAGTAACAACACTAATCTATGATAGTGATTGATGAGCATTCTAAATGCTGGAATTTGTGTTTTGATTTTATTTGACCTTCTCCGTCGGAGCTTATTTTAATTATGTTTTTGAATTTAGAATATAGATTTTTTTATGAAATATCTAGGCGAACGGGCAAAAAGGTTACCCGGTGGCAAGTAGTTACCTACTCCCACAGATATCATCTCTTGTGCCTGTTGTTACACTGGCTTACTCACCCTACATTCGAAACACAACCGTAGAATATATGATGAGTGGGTGTGACCTATCCAGACAGGCTAGCCCTAAAGTCCTACCACCAAGTGAAGTAAAATATAAACTCGAAAAACTCAGCATTGGTTACCCTTATTTTTATCCTAGTTTGCATTTATTGGCGTGTTATATTATATAGCTAGTGATTAAAATGAATATAATGAATTTGTCAATTGAATAACTGATAATTTTCAACAAAATACTCATCAATGAAATTAATTGGTAATTTGATCATTTCATTGAACATCGTTTAATTTATGACCAAAATATGTGAAAATTACACACAATTAATATAATTTAAAAGGCTCAGTACAATTCTGAAAATTATCATTATTAGTTTTCAAGCGTGCTTACTAACGTGTTGTTTTTTATTATTTGTAAATTATTGCTTTAATTTTAGGAAATTAATTTCAATTGTATTTTTTTTATAAAAATTTAAATTATATTAACATATAAAACCTTACTTCTTTTTATTTTTAAAAAACATTTTACGTTAACGATTCCAAGACAATTTATAAAATGGAAGAAAGCGATAGAATTTATCATCGCCAATGAATATTTAATCATGCTTTTAATTGCACTAGAAGTTCAATTTTCTACTTAAAACAGAAAGTTTATAAATATGATTCCGTACGATTGTGTTTATGTTAGTTTTATTTTTTTTAATTATATGAAAAAAATGTATATATATATTTTTTTAACAACTCGTATTCAAACGTTGGAGTAATGATAGAGAAAAATATAATATATTTACATAGGTATAATGTAAACCGCGTAGTGCTATAATATTGTATATAATATATATATTATACCAGTTGTCGCGGCTTCGCTCTTGTTTTAAGTGTTTTTATCGTGAGATATTAGGTCTAAATAAGTAACATATATCCTTCTATGGGGTTAAAGCTCGCTGTATATCAAATTACATCAAATTCGGTTCAGCAGTAGAGGCGGTTACGACAAGACTTTTAAGACAAGACTTACTTCCGCATTTATAATATTAGTATTACAAATAAGTAAGTTAATAGTAATATGTGACAGTTATTAAATGCACATTTTATTGTATTTCACCAAAAAAATTTTTTTTTTGTTTTTGTAATTTGATCGCGTTCAATCTTTCTTTCAAACTTGGAATCGTATAGGAATTTTACTTTAAATACATTCGTCGAATGTTCATGGAATACAGATACTCTTTTTTGTTTATTTTATTAAAAGTAATATATTTTTTTTATTAATTCCTACTAAAATAATAAGTAACTAGTAACCATAAAGACAAAGTTGTAATTTTTCATTGAAATTTAATTTATAAATATTCATGAAAAGAGAAATGATTAATTATAGAGGAATGCAATTTAATAAACTTTATAGCGATTATAACAATCCGTATATAAAAAGAATTATTTCTGAATACGAAAAAATAAAAAAAAACACACTCAAATTGTATATAAACCGATTTATAATAACAATAAGATTTTTTAAATTTGCTATCATATCTAGTCGTTATGTTGCGTAGACTGATAATTGAATTTATTTCAATTTTCGTAATAAGATATTCAATTAAAAACTAAGAAATACAGTAATGCAGATATAATTTCAGTCACTATTAATCACGGTCTCTGTTGTAACTACAAGAAATTGCCTGCGAACGTGCGAGAAGTCACGGAAAAGTGCAAGTTCAAATTAAATAAATTATATGCAATTTTTATTCAAGCTTCAATGCAATTACTTAATAAGTATTCTAGTTTTATATATAAAATTGTTGAGTTGTTTTACAAATAATATATACATATTTATTTAATGTAACTAGATTTTTGTTTGGGTTATTTTATGGTAATGGAATTTTATGTAATCATTTAAATCAAAGCCTATGTATATATAAGCTATGATTTAACCTTGATAAAAGTTTTCATTGTCATTAGCTTGCGTTTGACACATTTATAGCGGTCAGGTGTCTGTAACTTTTACGATCGGCCTTCAGTCTGATACAAATTTCAAAGAGGAAAATTGTTGTGTGTGTTTTGCTTTTTTACTAGATGCGGGTGATTGAGACGTTATTGTCTTAATCAGAGGCGATAACGTACTAACTTACTTACGAATATGTGCTATATAAAATTCCCTCAATATATTATAGTATACAAATTATATTTACCATAAAGGACAAGAATAAAAATACGTAGTAGTGAAAACAAATGTGCAAGAAAGTGACATAATTAAATAATTATAATAAATTAAACAAAACATTTTGGCATTATGCACATCTCATCAGAACTTCTGAGTAAAAATCGCATTAAAAATAATAATATGTTTAATTTGAATTTAAAATGATTTTACGACCTCCGTGTAGTATGTACGCCGGTTTTCATGGGTACGCCACTTCGAGGTCCCGGGTTCGATTCCCGGCCGAATCGATGTAGAAAAAGCTCATTAGTTTTCTATGTTGTCTTGGGTCTGGGTGTTTTTGATACCGTCGTTACTTCTGATTTCTATAGCGAAAGTGCTTTAGCTACTTACATTGGGATCAGAGTAATGTATCTGATGTTGTCCAATATTTAATATAATTTAATTTATTACATTTTTGCTAATCGATTTAATCGAAACTCATCTAATTTGTATTTATAATGTTTCAATAATATAAGAAGTAATTAAATACAAATACCATACAATCAGTTCAAAATGTAGATTCTACCGAGAAGAACCGGCATGGACCTCAGTTTCTTTTTTCAAACATTTAAAATAAAAAGTAATTTTAGTTAAATACAATCATATATGTATATATGTATGTATATAATATATCCTACTTGAAAGTCAACAAGTACTAGTAGCTTTACAAATGCTATGATGCAATGCTATGCTCACTTGAATCGGCAAAGTTAAAAATATCTGCCGGATTTTATTCCGACAATTACGGATTACGGATACATGTATTTTCCTTTTTATAATTTTATTATTTATCAATCTAGAATAAAACTACAACGTGTTAAAGTACGTATCTTTATTTCTTAACCGTTAACTTTGCTAAATCATCACGTCGGTTGTACTATACTTTTAAGCATAGATATACAAATAAATACGGCAAAATACGTTTTGTATACAAACGTGACTTGTTAGAGAGGCACAAGAAATTCAGACTAGTTTGAAATTCGAACACAGTCACATTATAGCGGCCCACATATAATTATGGACCCTAACTGGTGAAAGAACATTTACGGAAACTTAGTATATTTTATTTCAATGCTTAATGAGCACTCTTAAAAAAGAACAGTTTCTTTTTTTTTCTGTTTGTTGATTTTTTCAAAATTGAATCGTTTTTCAATATTAAAATTAAAAAATATATCCGAAACAAAGTGACTGAGATTTTAATTTAATTATGTAAATAACGCTTTATACGTAATGTCATTTGGTTTTACTTGTTTTACAGCGTGTTACAAGCCTTATAGTAGGAGTTATTTGCAGGAGTCGTTATTAAAAGTGAGCTAACATGACCTTAAATGTAGTTTAAGGCCGAGAGCATGACTATATGTATAAGTATATATTAAGTGAACATGCAAATGGGCCACCTGATGGTATGTGGTCACCAACACCCATAGACAATGGCGCTGTAAAAAATATTGATGCCACCAACGCCAATGCCTTGGGAACTAAGATGTTATGTCCCTTGTGCCTGTAGTGACACTGGCTCACCCTTCAAACCGGAATACAACAATACTGACCACTGTTGTTTGGCGGTAGAATATCTGACGAATGAGTGGTACCTACCCAGGCGGGTTTGCACTAAGTTCTACCACCAAGTTCATATCAATGGTATTAATTACCTTAAGGGGAAAGTAAAAGATTTTATCCCTTATTCCATAGGAAAAGTAAAAAACAGTTACGAGATAAATCATCCAATTTATTACCTTCTGAAACAACTGATTGGCGTTGATTATATGAGAAATTATTATTCATGGACTTGCGAAAAACAGAAGGCAAAGGTGATAATTAAATTATATTGTCTAATTTATAACACTTAAAATGAAAATAGAATACATAATTTATAAAGTGAAAACTTATCACGGGTAGACTATTTTTAATTGCACAAGTTTGTTAGTAAATTCTGGCGGCAACTATTTTAAGGTCAATTATGAAAATTTTCAGGGCTCGGCGTATATTGAATTTGGAAAACAGTAATATAACAGGCATTTTACTCCTTCATTATTATAATTGATTATCAATATTTAAATAACTGACTGTGATGCTAGTCTATTGGTTAGATTTATTTATTTAATTTTTTATTTATTTATTTATTAAGTACCATCAGCAGTCACTACACTTACATATGTTATACATAAAACATATTTATACTAAATATAAAGTGTGCGACTCTTTAAGACGGCCACGACAAGCATTTTTAGGTACAATACACACGTATATTTTTTTACTAAAATAATTTTATAATACTAAAATACTAGAGATTAACTACTAACTAGATTAAATAAAGCAATAAATATTATAATTAAAAAGTTCAGTAATATAATTGATCACGTTAATAACATACAATAAAATAAATTCAATAAAAAATGAAGAGAATTAATAAATAGTAATAACTTAAAAATTTGAATTAATTAATAAATTGAATATTAAATAAAATAATAATAATAACTTTAAATACATTTTTCTATATAACAATATATTACAATAATTTGTTTTGTAATTAAGATTCTAAAATTAATTCCATAACTATTTTTCTGTATTTATTTATGGAATCCCCGAAAATGTCAAGTGACTGAGTATTTATTATAAGTTCTACCTAATCTTACAAGAGGTGCATTTTGTCCTAGTTTAGTTTTCGATGATCTAATGTAAAGTACCCTTATTGGATAACGTGGACATACTTTCCTAGGCACATTAAAATTAATTCCCTTAAGAATTTGAGGGCTGTCGATTCTATGTCTGACAATTTTGTACAAGAACAAAAGATCCAAGAGGACTCTACGTTTTGAAAGGCTATACATATTATAAAGTTTTAACTAGTCTTTGTAGTTGTAATTTAGTTTTGAACCTTTACTTGAATAATTTAAACGTCGCATAAATCTTTTTTGTACTCTCTCTATTTTTAATTGATTCACGTTATAATGCGGTGACCACACTGTACTACAATACTCTAGGATGCTTCGTACATATACATTGTATAGCATTATTTTTGTTGATACATTTTTAATAAGTCCACAGCTCCCAAAGTTCTGGTTTCAAGCCCCAAGTAAATCATGCCGATAAATAGTTATTTGTATCGAACAAAAATCAGTAAAAGTCCAAAGTCTGTAAATTGGAAGTGTGTACACTATACATTCCAGGGCTTCGTAAAACAAGCTTCGTAAACAGCTATGGTTGATTATTCTGAAATATGGGAGTGGCGCAGATCCGTGTGTCGGTGTAGTGCCTACTCATATATCAATGGTGGATGCATGGCAAAATATAATTATAATGAGAATGTGCTTCGTGCACTTTTCCTATAAATAATACAAATTATTATTACGAATGACGGTATGGCAGGCCGTCGTATGAATGAGTGTTCTCAATGAGACACCATATTTATTATATAAAAGCGATATAAAGAAGGTCGAGGTTTACCTCGTATAAAGTATAATAATTTTATTAATATGATATAGAAACAGTTTGATGGTAGCCGACTTGCGAGAATATCTAATTACAAATACGTATGTACTGGGCGATACATACTGACAGTAGAGGGTTACCTCGATGACTATTAATTATGAAATTTAAATCAAGTATATTAACAAACAGCAATAAGGCTATAAAAATGATTGAACTTCTTTCAATAATAATTAATTTGTTTAAAATAACTAAAAATATTGCTTGTCAACTTTGTCTTCCATGTTGCAGATTCTTGTGAACCGAAAGCGAAGCAAGTTGTAGCGATATTATATTGTAAAACTGTGACGATCGACGGATGCAAGTCCGTATAGCGGTCGAAATCAATAATCTTCATGTAAAACTGTGTCGATCGACGAACGCAAGTTCGTAAAGCGGTCGTTATAAAACTCTTCAAATATTATCAGTAAACAGATTCAAGTTTGATATAACTGTTTGGTACGATCACGACGACAACGATCTAATGATGTTGATGTTTTAAGATTTTTATTGTTAAATAACAAAACCTTTATAATATATTTGTACTACGCACATGCAAAATGATCGCGCACGCGTACTGTACTGAATATACTCTGGTGGATTCTTGATGATTCGACGCGTGGTCTGAGGCTGTGTGGCTCGACCGAGAGTCGCTGCATTAGTGCCCCTCGTGGCGATGTCGTTTTGAATTTGCTGAGGTGATGCAGTTGCGGTGTTTGAGGTTACTGTATAACGTCTTTGGCGATACGGTAGTGTCCCTCCTTCTGTTACCAATGAGGCTGCCTTCGTGAGATAGTTTCGGGGTTAGAGGTTACTGTATAACGATATGGTAATGTCCCTCACTCTGTCTTACCGGGTTAATAGAGTAGTGTATGTACTATGTGGTACTGAGCTATGGCTGGTTGTCGTTACGATGTCGTTATTGATGTCTCTCATCAATCGGTAGTACCAGAATCACGACCGAATGTTGCAAGGCGTTGCGGAGGCTGGAATAATGCTGAAGTGATACGTTCATGCAGTGACGAACCCAAATAATGGATTTCATCCAGGCTGGCAAATATATGGCGCACTAATCGCTTTATACGAGAAGTATCGTTTGTAGCAAAATGTTCGTCCTTTTAGGGACGCCTTCTTAGCTCAGTGTTAAGGATATTATAAGAGACATTGTAGAAGGGCACCTAGTTTAGTAATAAGGCTGCGTATATCTCTTTGAAGTTGGTTATCACGTGCAAATAATGATCTGAGTACTAAGCTGGTTTAGGTAATCAACTATCGGGTGTCTGCCTGTTGTAGGCTAGAGTTAAGCATATCCACTGTATAGTTATAGATTTAAGTAAAACGTAATACGCGAAGCGTATATAAGGTTTATACATATATTAAGCTAGTTAAGAAAACATTCGATTTACTTGTAAGTCTTAGATATAAGTCTTAGTTATGAGAAGAATACGATTATACGTTTATGATATATGATATATATATTAATACTTTATAACCTACTACGGTAGAAAATATAACAAATTATGTTAAGTCCACTTAAATGACTACTTTTTTACGCGGTAATCTATGAGTTTCATTGAATATTATTCTACTGTGTTTGGAATTATTACTTATTATCTTACGATAAAACGATACTGCGACAGTGGATATAGCAACGAATAACGTTTTGCTTGCATTAGGCCGCCTGATGGTCGTGCACTTGAACTGGTACGAGAAACAGTGATTTAATGCAATGATAATCCAAGGTTTAACCTATTGACTACAGATTTCCTCAGCTATGACTGATTGACTATTTATGGGACATTGATCCATATTTTTATTATTATTTTTGTAGCATTGACTACTTTATAAACACCGCAGTTATGACTGTGAAAACCACCGGACCACGGCCTAGTTTGTTGATTTATTTATAAGTCTAATCGTCGATTTGAATAACGCAATTATTACTGTGCTATCCGCTGGGCTACGATCTAGTTTATCAATAAGACTATTAGTCTTTTATACACCTCAGCTACGGCTGTGATACATGCTGGACTTTAGTTCTAGTTCATATATTATTTATCAAAGTGTTGGCACACTATAAAATTGCACTTCCCATGCTCGAGGAAGGTTCGCCGATGTATGGTTGGAATCTACAGTTGATGGCGGGCGCGGGGCCAATACAACCTCCTCCCCCTTTTATATTTTTCAAAACAGTTAAATATATAAAGATGGGTAGGAGCGACATCCTTCAGCTACTCGTAAGAGGTGTTAAAGGAAATGTGACCGGTATCTCATACATTCGATTATTATTATTAAAATAATTTAACAAAATATTTATATTAAAAAAGCATTTAATAGATAAACCTGGTTTTATTTGACTCCTCTGTAGTCGATTGAACTTATAATCTCTGACGCTCTAAAAGAATACGGTTATTACACAAAATCAACGTTATATGGATCCTAACTAACTAGACGAAATCACGAGCCAAACCGATATTTAAATATTAGAAATATAAACGTAAAATTATATTTTAACTAAGATAGGAAGGGAATAGTCACACCCTTTACGGCATGTAATTTAAATGAATATTTTCGAAGATATTACAGATTTAAAACGCAGGGACAATATACATTCGCACCCTTGCGAAGCCGGGGCGGATCGCTAGTATAGTATAAATCAAAGCTCTCTTGCTGTGTCTGCCTGTAAGTAGTATCACGTTTATCTCAATAATTTTTATTTATTTTTTATTCTGTTTTAAGCAATAAATAGATGTATTTACGAAAGTGGTTTAAATATTTACCTTATGAATATTTCATACAAAATTGCTGACGGTATTATGAAACCCGATGATTAAATCTCAATAATTGCACGTCTGAGAGCTTCCAGGGCATGCTCAAAATAAACCGATAAAGTTTTATGAAAATAATGACGGTGGAATTAATAATTTGAAATAATTATAAAGTATGCGATACTGTAATATCACGTATTCATAATTAGTGTTATTGAGAATTAAAGACAGGATGGTTCATAAGTTATTACGTAATAAAATGATTTTGCATTTAATTATTCTCCTGTACTAAACTTGATTTATCCCCTCGTTGTTTTCTCTGACGCGCCTCGTCAGAGAAAACTTGTAAAATATTATATCATTAAAAAAAAGTTGCAAAGTTGAATGGATATTTTGATTCGCCAGGTATGTTCAAATTTTATAAGAAATGTATTCTGAATATAAATAAATAAATATTGGACAACATCACATACATTACTCTGATCCCAATGTAAGTAGCTAAAGCACTTGTGTTATCGAAATCATAAGTAACGACGGTACCACAAACACCCAGACCCAAGACAATATACAAAACTAATTAACTTTTTCTACATCGACTCGGCCTGGAATCGAACTCGGGACCTCGGAGTGGCGTACCCATGAAAATCGGTGTACACACCACTCGACCACGGAGGTCGTCAATATACCTACATTATTGCTTTTGTGAAGTTTTTACTGTTTCATGTCACGTCATTGAAAATCTTTTATGTTAGCGTTTGCCTGAAGATTATAAACTTAATACTAGACGTCCCCAATTTCTGAATGATACGGGATCGCTTGTACATATAATACGGTTGTACTCTTATCAATCTAAATTTAATTTTTAAGTTCTATTTCGCCTGTAGATAGTTCGAAAAATAATCTATGACTTTTATATAAAAAATCTTGTAAGAATCTTATAAAAGACTTGTAGAATATCCATGACTCTTAATATAACATTGGTGGATGTGTTGTGTTGCGTGAAAGCGCTTGAGGCTCTTTTCGATGGATATAATAAACTCCTTATAACTATGTCAAATAAACCAATGACACCAATGCTATAATTTTAAGCTATTTAACAGATTTATTAATATAAAGAATCATTAAGAGTTGCATAACTTCCAGCTATTAAGTTATATTCGATAATATAATTATATAATATTTTATTTATATAATTATATTATCGAATATAGCTCATATTAATTATATAATTCGATATTTTAATATGCCATTGACATTAATGGTAAGGAGGATTTTGGGTTGGTAACGATAAGGCATATTGTGATCACCGTTGAAAAAATTAAAAAAATAGTACCTTTTGTAATTAATGTTTTTGTTGAAAATTATTTATAATTCCCCGGATCCCAAACATGTGCCTTCGTTCTATTATTTTTTTTTACATATTATATACGAGATACTTCTTCATAGGGGCTTTAATCAAAATAAACGGCGTACAAAAAAAGCATCGATATTTTATTATATTTTGGTAGAAAACCTTTATAATATTTCAAAAGATATCATATCCTGGAAAATTTCGTTAAGTCTATTTCAATAGCGTATTACGTTGAAACTCGATAAAGCGTTTAAGGTAAACGCTGATACGCTTACTTGCTATACGGCAATTGTAACATTTTTATTATTCCTTAGAGTATTTGAATATTTAAATTGATACTATTTATTTGTTGGATACATATGTGATAGAATTTTTTTTTAATTTTACAAGTGTCAAATTTTGACCATCGAGAACGAATTAAATTAGAAATCCAAATTAAACACATAAAACGCGTTTGATCCCACTAACTTCACCGAATACTTACGTATCATATAATTAATAAAAATATAAAAGAAATATTAGTCGAAGCAATAAGAAAAAAAAAGTTTTACTTTGATAAAACGTTTAATATACATTTTTGTTGTAAACGACAATTATAAGATAAGTTATTTTTTAAATTTGAGAAAAAACCTCTTTAAAGGTATTTTTTATCAAGCACGACGACACTCAAATGTTTTTCAAAGTTTAAGCAAGCGATGTGTTTGACACGGTAAAATAAATTAAATATTTTTAAATTTAGAACTATTTGAATTTAGCAATCTCCAGAATTTTCGTTGTTAAATTATTTTGATGAATTATTTCTCCGGCTCGTTATTTATATTAATTATAAATAATTTATGATTACATCTTCAAGGTATAAAGATTTTATTTATCTGATTGTTTTTCAATTTCAGCATTGATTTCGAATTTTGTTAACAATTTAAGATATAAAATTAATATAGACTCATACTATTAAAATAATTAAAATTGTCGAAATGTTTAAAATATTTTTAGAAAATTAAAGATGGGAACGAAATATTAAAAACGGGAATTTCGAGTGCACGCGAAACTTGCAGTAATTATTATATACGTAGACATTTCATATTATTTTTCAGCAAAAGTGCGAAGCATGATGAAATATGATACTGATGTTTTCATAATCTGAAAGTATTAATAATGAAGTATTTATAAACATTTTGGTACTTATTTTTTTTATGATATCGGTAGGCGGACGAGAAAAAGGCCACCTGATGGTAAGTGGTCACCACCGCCCATAGACAATGGCGTTGTAAGAAATATCAATCATTTCTTAAATCACCAATGCGCCACCAACCTTGGGAACTAAGAGGTTACGTTCCTTGTGCCTGTAGTTACACTGGCTCATTCACCCTTCAAACTGGAACACAACAATACTGAGTACTGCCGTTTGGCGGTAGAATATCTGATGAGTGGGTTGTACCTACCCAGACTGACTTGCACAAAGCCCTACCACCAAGTAAATAATGGTGTCTGTACATAAGGAAAACAATAGTTTTCTTCTTCTTCTAACAATCTTCTAATATTTTAAGTTGTATTCTTTAGCGTGACCATATATATAAAAACAGTGGCGAACTCAGAATTATCAAGATCAATGACACGTATTTGTGTTTAACGACTCTTCAAGAAACAATTATTTGCAGACTCGTACAACTTAATATAATTTTTATTTTAATATATAGCTAACTTCTTGCATCTTACTAATTTAAAAAAAAACTTGTATATTTACTTAATTATATAACTAAATATACAAGTTTATAATACAATCGATAACGTAGTTACAAATATTGATTGTTAAAATGTTAAAAAAAATATATATAAGATCTTACAGTCGCCATTGTTTGAACTCCAACATAAATCATTCCCAAGGCTTTTAATGTTATCGGTTTTTGAGAATTGTTTAGGAATATCAATACGATTTTTCTATTTTCTACATCCATATACTCCCAAGGTAAATTGTAAATGGTATTTTTTAACGTTTCGCTCTGTAAAAAGGAGTTACTTTTATTAAAATGTCATAACGCTTATCAACATTATGTATTGAGATTAATAGAATAAATAGAGTCAACGATTTAGCTGAAAGGTTGTGAAGCTAATATGGCTCCGGGGTCTTAAAGTGTTAGAAAATATTTTAGAGATATATTATAAAAAGGCAAGTAGAATTTTCTATTGACTGTCACCAGATAATAAAAGAAATTCCACTACTTGATCTTCGAGACTTTTCCTGATTTTATACTAATGTATTTCTTTATCCAATAAGCCTGTTACTCTGATGTCATTTCCAATACAATCAGTGCACAAAGCCCTATCACCAAGTAAAATACCTACTAATATAGTCTAGGTCTGTACGCGAATAACTTAAGCATTTACCTTCGATCCGATAATTTCAAATATAGCAGATATTTGTACCAGCTGTTGTAAGAGAATAGCTGTTAGAATACCATAACTTACAATTGCATCCATGTCCTATGAAAAAATACAGATGTTATTTTAAATAGAGAATTAATTCTTAAAAAAGAAATTCATAAATAAGGCACATTGCTCAAAATAAATGATAAAAAGCGTGACGTTGTTGATTTTAAGGCATGTACATAAAAAAAGTATTTTGTTGATACTGCTGATAACTACTATTAAAAATTTATGATATAATACTACGTTCCGAATCGATAGAAGCTTTAAATATAACACTATCATGTTAAATGTCAATTTGAAAGTGTTCGTAAAAATCTACATTTTTACATATTTTTTACAATTCTCAACTATTTCGATTTAATTTCTAACTTTATTATTATTTTCCTTCTAATATAGTATCACAATAATTATGATTATAATAATTAAAATAATCACTTACCATTGCTGATAATTCCAACAGTAGAATGCATCCACTGACTTGGTCAAACAAGTAATAAAAACACATGATCGGACCAAAAGCTTTCGAAGCCTGGGACATAAATCTGTTACAAATATTAAATATTACTGTGGATGGTTTGTGTTTCGAATGTTTGCATCTTAACTGATAATTACGGGTTCAAACTCAGACAAGCACTACTTAATTCATGTTCGTTCATCTCGTACGGTAGTAAATGAACACTTCGTGATTAAATCTACATAATAATATTCGCATGTGACCAAACTGCATTGGAACAGCGTGGTACAATTACCACCAAGCCTCCTCAAAAGGCGAATTCATGACAATGTCTACATTAGTATGCGGACTACAAGACATTTAATTATTGAGTTAAGTGAACACTCAACATCAAACGAAGACTTTATGAAACGATAACTATTCCTGTCTAGAACTACTCCTTAAAATTCTAAATACTATTAAATTTTGTAATTCATAAGGGAAATTCTATCAAAAGGTTTAAACCAGCACTATTCCGGTATTGCTTTCAAGATGCAGTTTGGCGAGGCGAAATTTCGTCTCACAATTGGAGCTTTAGTCTTGAGTTAAATTTTCCTCACCGCCGAATATGAAAAAAATTAAAAATACGAATAAAGCACTTGAAAAACCAAGTGGTTGTTAAAGTTTGAGCCCCTAATCTTTAGAGTATCGTATTCGAAATTTTCCATCTCTGAGATTTTCGGATCCAAATTCAAATTAAATTAAGTCCTGTAAAGAACAGAACCGTACTGTTTACCGTACCGTTATGATACTATTTAATAATACTTACTGAGTAACCATTATATGGTGTGCGATATTCTCTTTCAACAACGCTTGAACGTTTTTTAACTCCTCGTCGGTATACATTATTGAATTCGTAGAGTTTGTGTCACCCAGTGTTCTGGGTCTCGGAAAATGTTCCAAATTGTATTTTAATATTTTCAAATGTCCCCAAATGTTGAATACAATCAGTGTCATCAAGGAGTCATATGTACAGAAAGAAATGGAACAATCAAATACAAGAATCCAATTAATTATAAAAATAACTGAGTATCCAAAATTGTGATATTCATATGGTGTATAGTGATATACTGAGTGTTCATAGCGAGTTCCGTTTTCTATACTATGTGAAGTTGCTTTGAATGCCCCCGATTGAATGTTGTTGTAGAGTGGCATTAGTTGAAACAGTATGATACCCACATACATAAGAATGTAGAGGAAAATTGAGAACAATGATGATATCCTGTGAACTTGCTGATAAACCTGTGAAGATATTAATGATATTTCAATAACACAAAAGAAAAAGGCACGGACACCATATCTGTGGAGATACGATTGTGACACCAAAGGAATTGTGAAAAGACGTCAATATTTAATTACAACCTCAAACCTCACAAACAATATCCGAAGTAGCCGAGCGAACATATTTTTAGTTTTTGTCTAAAATTTATTTATATTTCCAAAGATTTTATTAAAAAATCTTAAAATTTTATTAAATTTTTGTTTTCAGTTTGCCTGAAATATAATAAACTCGAAGCGGTCTTTTGTTTTTATTTTATTAATTGCTAGTTGTTCCGGCAAGTTTCACTAGCGGTAAACAATACAAACTCTTTCGTTTTTTACTTGGTGGTAGGACTTTGTGCAAGCCCGTCTGGATAGTCACTTATTTATCAGATATTCTTCCGCCAAACAACAATACTTAGTATTGTTGTGTTCCTGTTAGAAGGATTAGTAAGACAGTGTAACTATGTTATGCACAAGGTGCATAACATCTTGGTGCCCTAAGTTGGTGGCCCATTGGCGATGTAAGGAATGACTATTATTCGTATAGTTTGGATTGGTAAATATCTTATGTACAGATCCCAAAATTGCTGGTTATAGTACTAGTTAAGTCTTAATGGAAGTTGTTAATTTTTCAGTGGTCTTTGCAGCAAGAGTAAGGAAGTAAATCTCCCGTTATCTCGTAGTATTCAAGAGAGTGCCCTAAGCTGGGTCACATACTTGGGCAAAGTAAATATTTCCTCAACAGTTTGATAATACTTGCAGCCATCTTACCAATATTCGGCTTAGGAGGATATTTTAGATTTTATATTGGATACTAAATTGATTCAATAAACATTTTTGCGAATCTTCCTACTAATACTTTATACTACCTTCATGGCGTATTCTGATTTGTGTTTGTGATGAAAAAGATGCAATTTCAGGACGAAATCTACAACAGTTCTGCGATATGACTTCATGATCGGCGTACTGACTCGTTGCTGAAATATAAGTTTTTAATAAAATCCCATTGAAGGTAAAGCAATAATAGCTTACGACTGCAGTTTGATATTATTTATAATAATTAATATTTAAAAACATTAATAAAAATAATCTATATTTTGATATAGCCTTAAAATTTTAATATTCGTTCACAAATATGTTACTTACAAAAAATGTATATTTTTGTAAGTCACACACACAAACAGACAGACACGCACAAACATACTGCTAAAAGCACCGAACTGAGCATAGACGGACAATAATAAAAAAAATAAAAACATGTGAATTCTAAAATGG
The DNA here is from genome assembly GCF_037043105.1 of Vanessa tameamea. Classification (NCBI taxonomy): domain Eukaryota; kingdom Metazoa; phylum Arthropoda; class Insecta; order Lepidoptera; family Nymphalidae; genus Vanessa; species Vanessa tameamea. The sequence goes on from NC_087322.1 coordinate 5,102,394, forward strand.
AATCAATTTGACATAAAAAATTGTATCATGATTAAAATTTAACTGCAATCAAATTACTTACCACGGCAATAAAATTCATAAACACCGTTATGTAACTATGACCGAGTTCGAAGAAACTGAGTTTTCTTATATGACTTTTCAAATACAGTACACCACTCAAAAGTACTCCAATCCATAACACGAACAGGGTCTTGTAATTCCTTAAGGGGATTTTTCTCGGTTTTTCCTTATACGTTCCATAGAGCTCTTTATAGGGCCAAGCCCCCAACATTGTAAAATAAAATTTTATACGCTTCATGTAACTCAGATCCATCGGAGAAGTTGGTTCTTGGAGCCTAAATAGATTGTAATTTGGTATTTTTAAAAATAAAACCTCTTTCGAATTTCCCAGACATTTAAGTATTTACATATAATGTACATTTCAAGCATTTGTTGTATATTTAATCAAACATAATATTTTATTTAAAAGCTTTATATAAATAAATATATTTTTATAAAGCGTAAGAAATAATACTTTTAAAAACGTGCATAGGCAGCCTTATCGCTTAAGCAATCTATTAACATCATAATTTATATTATATAAGAAAACATGTAGCTGTATAAACCGTATATACGAGTTCCGCTTCGTCATCAAAGATGTATAAATAATATTTATTTTTATACTTGAGTTTTTTGTAATATATAAATTTTTATGATTTTAACTTTCGTAGAAGTGACTCACTTTATACTATCTTATTATATAAAGTAGATGTTTGTATCTCGATATCCCACATATTTCCGTAGTGTAAAATTCCACAGTAACAACACTAATCTATGATAGTGGTTGATGAGCATTCTAAATGCTGGAATTTGTGTTCTTTTTTTTTTTATGGCATTGGTTGGCGGACGAGCATATGGGCCACCTGATGGTAAGTGGTCACCACCGCCCATAGACAAAGGCGCTGTAAGAAATATTAACCATATTCCTTACATCACCTATGCGCCACCAACCTTGGGAACTAAGATGTTATGTCCCTTGTGCCTGTGATTACACTGGCTCACTCACCCTTCTAACCGGAACACAACAATACAGTGTACTGTTATTTGGCGGTAGAATATCTGATGAGTGGGTGGTACCTACCCAGATGGGCTTGCACAAAGCCCTACCACCAAGTGAAGTAAAATTTAAACTCGAAAAACTCAGCATTGGTTACCCTTATTTTTATCCTAGTTTGCTTTTATTGGCGTGTTATATTATATAGCTAGTGATTAAAATGAATATAATGAATTTGTCAATTGAATAACTGATAATTTTCAACAAAATACTCATCAATGAAATTAATTGGTAATTTGATCATTTCATTGAACATCGTTTAATTTATGACCAAAATATGTGAAAATTACACACAGTTAATATAATTTAAAAGGCTCAGTACAATTCTGAAAATTATCATTATTAGTTTTCAAGCGTGCTTACTAACGTGTTGTTTTTTATTATTTGTAAATTATTGCTTTAATTTTAGGAAATTAATTTCAATTGTATTTTTTTTATAAAAATTTTAATTATATTAACATATAAAACCTTACTTCTTTTTATTTTTAAAAAACATTTTACGTTAACGATTCCAAGACAATTTATAAAATGGAAGAAAGCGATAGAATTTATCATCGCCAATGAATATTTAATCATGCTTTTAATTGCACTAGAAGTTCAATTTTCTACTTAAAACAGAAAGTTCATAAATATGATTCCGTACGATTGTATTTATGTTAGTTTTAAATTTTTTATTATATGAAAAAATTGTATATTTTGTTTTTTTTTTTTTTAACAACTCGTATTCAAACGTCGGAGTAATGATAGAGAAAAATATAATATATTTACATAGTTATAATGTAAACCGCGTAGTGCTATAATATTGTATATAATATATATATTATACCAGTTGTCGCGGCTTCGCTCTTGTTTTTATCGTGATATATTAGGTCTAAATAAGTGACATATATCCTTCTATGGGGTTAAAGCTCGCTGTATATCAAATTACATCAAATTCGGTTCAGCAGTAGAGGCGTAACAGACAAGACTGTTAAGACAAGACTTACTTCCGCATTTATAATATTAGTATTACAAATAAGTAAGTTAATAGTAATATGTGACAGTTATTAAATGCACATTTTATTGTATTTCACCAAAAATTTAGTTTTTTTTTTTTATTTTTGTAATTTGATCGCGTTCAATCTTTCTTTCAAACTTGGAATCGTATACGAATTTTACTTTTAAATACATTAGTCGAATGTTCATGAAATACAAATACTCTTTTTTGTTTATTTTATTAAAAGTAATATATTTTTTTTATTAATTCCTACTAAAATAATAAGTAACTAGTAACCATAAAGACAAAGTTGTAATTTTTCATTGAAATTTAATTTATAAATATTCATGAAAAGAGAAATGATTAATTATAGAGGAATGCAATTTAATAAACTTTATAGCGATTATAACAATCCGTATATAAAAAGAATTATTTCTGAATACGAAAAAATAAAAAAAAAACACACTCAAATTGTATATAAACCGATTTATAATAACAATAAGATTTTTTAAATTTGCTATCATATCTAGTCGTTATGTTGCGTAGACTGATAATTGAATTTATTTCAATTTTCGTAATAAGATATTCAATTAAAAACTAAGAAATACAGTAATGCAGATATAATTTCAGTCCCTATAAATAACGGTTTCTGTTGTAACTACAAGAAATTGCCTGCGAACGTGCGAGAAGTCACGGAAAAGTGCAAGTTCAAATTTAATAAATTATATGCAATTTTTATTCAAGCTTCAATGCAATTACTTAATAAGTATTCTAGTTTTATATATAAAATTGTTGAGTTGTTTTACAAATAATATATACATATTTATTTAATGTAACTAGATTTTTGTTTGGGTTATTTAATAGTTATGGTAATGGAATTTTATGTAATCATTTTAATCAAAGCCTATGTATGTATAAGCTATGATTTAACCTTGATAAAAGTTTTCATTGTCATTAGCTTGCGTTTGACACATTTATAGGTGTCAGGTATAGGGTGTCTGTAACTTTTACGATCGTCCTTCAGTCTGATACAAATTTCAAAGAGGAAAATTGTTGTGTATGATTTGCTTTTTTACTAGATGCGGGTGATTGAGACGTTATTGTCTTAATCAGAGGCGATAACGTACTAACTTACTTACGAATATGTGCTATATAAAAATTCCCTCAATATATTATAGTATACAAATTATATTTACCATAAAGGACAAGAATAAAAATACGTAGTAGTGAAAACAAATCTGCAAGAAAATTATATACTTAAATAATTATAATAAATTAAACAAAACATTTTGGCATTATGCACATCTCATCAGAATTTCTGAGTAAAAATCGCATTAAAAATAATAATGTGTTTAATTTGAATTGAAAATGATTTTACGACCTCCGTGTAGTATGTACGCCGGTTTTCATGGGTACGCCACTTCGAGGTCCCGAGTTCGATTCCCGGCCGAATCGATGTAGAAAAAGTTCATTAGTTTTCTATGTTGTCTTGGGTCTGGATGTTTTTGATACCGTCGTTACTTCTGATTTCCATAGCAAAAGTGCTTTAGCTACTTACATTGGGATCAGAGTAATGTATGTGATGTTGTCCAATATTTATTTATTTATATTCAGAATACATTTCTTATAAAATTTGAACATACCTGGCGAATCAAAATATCCATTCAACTTTGCAACTTTTTTTTTAATGATATAATATCTTACAAGTTTTCTCTGAGGAAGCGCGTCAGAGAAAACAACGAGGGGATAAATCAAGTTTAGTACAGGAGAATAATTAAATGCACAATCAGTTTATTACGTAATAAACTGATTGTGCATTTAATTTTTTAAAAATTATTGCTTTTGTGAAGTTTTTACTGTTTCATGTCACGTCATTGAAATTTTTTTATGTTAGCGTTTGCCTGAAGATTATAAAAACATTTTTTTTAACCTTATTGACTTCATTTCATTAATTCATTTAATCTGTTTTCACCATAGGATATGTCATGTTAAATATTTTGTTATAATTATATAATATCAATTGAATTTGAAGTCTGGAAGTGAAGTGTGAAATGCAAAAAAATAAATTATGATGTTAACTAATAACTTGAAACTAGATTTGTTGAACAATAATTTTGGATAGAATTCAGATTTTGATATTTATCTAGATTTTTTCATAAAAAGGAATGATTGAAATAAAATAAGTTTTAGAAAATACTACAGCTCATATAATCGAAGTTACACTTTCATTTCATTAACAATGATCACAAAAGTTTCATTTCAACTGTTTACGCACCGCATAGAATATACAATTCGCATAAAACTAAAATTTCAATTTATACGAACCTAGTCGTTTAAAAATAATTTACTGGAAACGTATTTTCGTTCATGTATTTATTTACATTAAAATTCGCAAATACAACTTTATACATTTTTAAATTTTTACATCGTCTTATTAATTTTTATTTACAACTTCTATGTTAGTCAATCTTAAACAACTTTTGGTCAATTCATCTTACAAATAAATGTACTTATAATTCAATGGTTCAAGTTTCACTAGTAACACAACTAAAATCTAATTTAAATTAAATTGACTAAAGGTTACAACAGTAAATTTATTATCACTAAAAACAATGAAATACTGATAAATGTATAATAAATAAATTATTTATTTGTGATTCTTTATTATGGAAATATTTCAAGTAAATGACTAGCAACACGTTATATCCATAACAGAATAGTAAAGAAACCATTACAATATTTAAATCAAAATTTGTTTTGGTGTACAATAATGTTTCATTTAATTTATGATTTTAAAATAATTAATGAATTATATTAATATTACATCAAGCACATCTATATAATTTGGCATTGGCATTCAAACATCCCTGATGATCTATATTGTTATTTTGATGCCAAACATAGATTGTAATTTTAATAATTCTAGTGTGCATAATTGCAATAACATCCTACGTACCAGAACACAACTATACACTGTTTTGCAGAAGAAGAATTGACAGATGCTATAGGTATTATTATGTTATGATTTAATTGCACATAAATAATAATAATACTTAAAAATATATTAATACGATTCAATAGACGAAATATATTCGTAACATTAGAATAAAAATGTAAGTAAATTCAACAATATCTACATCTAAAGTACTATATTATATCTAAATATACTAGTTGGTGTTTCAAATCGATCCTCTAACAGGAATTTTTAATCTAAAATTATAGCAATAAACTTCGAAAACTCAAGCGTTAGACCTAATAGTGAATAAGATATGGAACCATGAAAGTAATTGATAATCTCATTATAAAGTAACTAAGAAATTTCCTTTAAATTAAAATTTAGGGCCGACTCTATTATACACAATAATTTAAATAATCTATCTCTTTCACATGAGTAATATTGATATTTACTTTTAATATCTGAAGTGAAAAATAATATAATACATTTAGAATTAATTTAGTCAATATATTGTGTACAATAAAATCTCTATCAACATAGAATAAAAATTTGTCTTGTATTTATTTGAAATTATTTGTATTGTAAAAACTTAGTACCTTTGAAATATTTTCACCAGAAGTATTTTATTTCAAAATGTGAATTATACATTTGAAGTTAGGCCTTAATTATATATTTTTATTTCAGGGTGATTTATTCCAGTGAATACGTTATCTTTCGTATTTAAACATTTAAAATGATGTTTATAACCTATCATATATTTAAGAAGCATACGAAATTTAACGCATACAAATATTTCGGATGTTATTATTAAATATAAATGGATTGCCAAAAATGTTATTGGTCTGTTTATGGTTATTATTTATAAATAACACCATTATAATATAGATGTAAAATACATGATGTTATTGTTGGGTCCATTATGGAACTGAAATTTATAAAGAAATTGATCCCATCACTCGTACTCATACAAGCTACAAAATCAGATATTAAATATTAAAATTACTCTCAAATCTTAGTTATCTATTTACATATTCATACATTGTTAAGATAATAAAACTGAATAATCGAAATTTTCGTAGTGTTTTAGGCACTATTTAGACAGCCATCAATCTTAATGTCTTATTACAAAGCTTTACTTAATCTAAATCTTATAAAAATGTTTTTTTAATCTACATGTCAATAGGCAGGTAGTAACAATTCAATTTATCTATAACCTAAAAAGTGTGTATACAGTGTTATTGAATCTGTGACAGCCTCAAACTATATCCGAGTCTCAAAGTAACGAGACACGAAATGGATTAATGCAGATATTTATTATGATATAGTTTTAAATGTAAGTCTATAATATATTGTCTTCTAACTATTGATATAACTAGTTGCACATTATTTAATTATGCGTATTCACTCTTGTTAATATCAACTCTGTCTGTTATGGCTATTTTCTAAATGTTATCATTACATTGTTATAAATTATTATTTATTTTGTGTATATACACCAATGAATCTAGAAAACGTTTTTTTATATTGACGTGTTTATAGATTCATTCGTGCATGATTATTATAACCATAGTGCTATTTACAATAAAGTTCAGTATAAACGTTTCTTCATTAAAACACTGTTGGTTCCTCGAACATTACATAATCCTAAACGGAGGTGTAGATAACGCCAATCTAAGTAATAATAATACAAAAGCTGATAATGTATTCAAAATATCATCTAACATATTGGCTAAAGCGTCTATCAATAAAGCATTTTGTATAATCACAACAGCATGTCCTTTCCGCCTAATTTCATTCACTACCTAAACGATATCACTAAAACAGTCTGACACATCCGAAACTTTGGGGAACAGCGAAAAAAACTACGGCTGACCTTGTCTCGCTCCGCGGCATGGTCCGTCGGCAAACCGGGATAATTATTTCACTGACACACCATCCTTGATACTTGAACACCATCATTAAAATTTTTAAAAGTGTGATATATAAGACTGATAAAACTAAATTAAAATATTTAAGTAGTGGGTGCATGTTGTGTAAAAGTCAAAATTTATCGTGAAACAATTTCCCCGATGGCCACATTGGGGCGTAGTTGTGGTAAGGGGATCAGAGGACGGGCGCCGAGTTTCGTCGAGTTCAGCACAGGAGTTCGGAGTTGGAAGGCGGTACTCAGCTGGGTAGAGGCGGCCGTGAGGAATGTGGAGCTGGGCTTGAAGTTTGTGGGGCAGTAGAGGGAGATGTTGCACTCTCGGGGGCAGAGTGTGTCCGCGCTGCCGGTTGCAAAACAGGACTCTGCGGCCATGGATGCGTTGAAGTTGCTAATGTTCTGAAAATCATAAATAATATTGGCTTTGATCATATACATCGATCTTTATGAGGCCCTTTATGCCTAGATGATTTTAATTTGTTATCAAAAACCAACCATAAAATATATACCATTCATATATTTATTTCTAATTTTAGATGCTGCGGTAGTCACTTCAAATTATTATTGTGGCTGTCGCAGTTTGTAAGTAAGCATAATATAACTTTGGACCAAGCCGAAAATCACTGTTATTAGTGACTATGAGGTCCAATATGCAGAACCAAAACTTATCGAGTTCAAATTAGAAGTTGCTTACCAAGCTACTACGTTTTTCTGTTTAGGTCTTTTCAGTAGCATCTTATACACTGCCTCAGGAAAAAAAGTCAGTTTCACTTTTGATCGTTTCACCGCAATGATCATTTAACATAACTTTAATAGACAATATATTATATATTGCAATACCTGGAATAAGGAGATATAGAAGATGCAGGTGGAGTAGGGACGGCAGCGGTATCAGGGTGAAGAAAGTTCCTTCTCTGTTCAGCTCGCTCCCAGCATTGCTGTAGACACCGCGCCATGACGTCTGGTAAATTGTTCACTTGCTCCTGAAAATATTAAGTTTTTCATAAAATATTATCATCAGAGATCAGTGACGATCAGATGATTATGTAGATTAAAAAAGAATAATTCTAAAGCACATTTTTAATTTACACTGAAGGTATTATTATAGTTCATTCATTAACGAAACAATTTTGTCAAAGAAATCAATCATTTATAAAAATACATACTTGTAACGTAGTCAGTTTTTCTTCTAAGCTAGTTAATCTCTCTTCGATAGTGTCTTGCCTTGTACTCATATCCGATACAATCTCGTACACCGTATTTTGAGTCTGCAAAAGAAAGGGGTCCTACTATCAATCGCATTGCAGCTCAATGTGCACTTTCGTTTCAAATAATAGTTTCGTGTGTAGTATCTTTCTGTACTATAAAAAAATAACTCAACACATAACTCTTGGGAATGTTAATTGTTAAATGTTTGTGTTGTGTTTTCATGATTTCAAAATATCTAACATAGAATTACGAGATCACATGCGCTCTAAATAATAAAGCTTTGTTTTAATTTGCTTCTACACGAAGGTGTGCTTAGCGAATGAAGACGAGTTGGGCCATGCTTACTAATTTATTAGCTAGGTAAATCTTACTTTTCCTTTACCTTACCATTTATTTAATTTATGTTTTAACTATCGAGTGCTAGCTAAGGATCTAAATGGATCTGTGTATGAAAGTAGCATGAGCTTGGAATAAAGACATTCTAATTGAAATTACCTTTGCCATGTCTGTTATCGTGTTGGCGTTATCCATTAATTTTCTCTGATCCATTTTAACCTTTCGTAATCTGAAATTTTATAAAATTATTATTTCATCAACTCCTTGTTCTATTATTACGTTATTTAAAAATATATTATCAAATTTATTTAAACGGTGAATATTGGTATAGGTAAAATTTCAACCAAAAGTGTTGTGTTACTTTTAGATCTAACGGGAAACTTTATATTTAAATGAAAATATAAGAGCAGATAAGAAATTATATGACCTGAAATTAAGTGACCCATTAAAGGTTTAGACACCCATAATCATCCATAAACTTTAGAAATTACAGACTACTTTTTACATTATCGATCTCATTATGAGCTAACCATGAGATCTTAGGGTTTGTCTCCTTGCCTGTACGCTGACTTAAAAATAAAGCAACTTTTCTTTTAAATAACTGTTTTTAAGTAACTATTTGCGTTTAAATACTGACTTAGGTGATACCTATCCAGACATACCTCAAGTCATATCAACAGTAAAAATAATCTTTTATTTAAAGTTTTAGTACAATAGAATCAAATATAAGTTTTAGTAAATACTTGTTATTGAATATTTTGTAAATACTTACGCATAAATTGCTAACAAGAATTTTCTTTGATGTGTTCTCACACGACCCGGGTGAACTCTTTTCACGAGTCTCGTATGTTTGTATATTAACCAAGTTTCTCTTAGAACATTGGCTGCTGCATTTTTCAGCTGGAATATCATAAATCAATTCATTTGAAAGTATATTTTTTATAATATATAATTAAAAAATATTTATATATAAAAATATTCAAAAACTGCAAATATATCAAATATTAGTATTATTATTAGCATCTAATCCAGATTATTTAAAATCAACACATCTACTAACCACAAAGATTAGTTCACTCTGTTAAAATATATCTATAATTAGTATAATTCTAATATTAATAGTTCATAGCTTAATCTATATCAAAATGGATATCACTACAATGGCAATCTATTTCAAACTTTCATAATCTTACCTTGCAAAGTCCTTGGTCTGTCACTAGTGTAACAGTTACCTTACCTTTTTCGTGAGTTGTGTTTCCATCATGAAGTTATGAACGTGCTTCTCCGCTCTAGTTAATTCTAATTTTCTCGACGCAACGGTCACTAATAATGCTGTACATCCCGCCCCCTGTTAATTAGATTAACAATTGTGGTGAACTGATGTCAATGAAATACTTACTCTTTTAGTAAGTTGTGTATCCATCATGAAGTTATGAACGTGCTTCTCAGCTCTAGTTAACTCTAATTTTCTTGAAACAACCGCGACTAATAACGCAGTGCATCCAGCTCCCTGTTAAGTGAATACCTTAATGTAAAATGCAAGCGAACGTGTAAAAGCATTCAAGATTTCACATTCCTTAAATAAAAAAATGCATTTTCAGGCTAGAAATGAAAATAAACTATATATTTGATCTATGTGGTATATTTTACCAGTTATTGTTTAAATTTCATTTATTCGAGGACAATAGACATTAAAGTTATTTTAATTAATAGATAATTTTTTTTAGTGATTATATTTAAATGGAAAATAGTCGATCGCCCTCGATATATGTTATTTTATTAATGAATGTTAGTTATAGAAAATCATTAAAACTTTTAGCTGTTAAAATAGCGTCATTATTATAAGTATTAGATGCTTTTATTTATTAATATCTAGTGCTCAAATCTTGAAACTCTAATTGTGTACCAAACTTATTATGGAACTGCAAATTTTAGCTGAAAATGTATTAATTACTATATCTACATTAAAATTAACCAATTCACAAACATTTTTCACACTTCAAACCACTCGCAGACACAGGATAACGAAAGTTATTTGTTTTTGAAACAAATATACCTCAGTGCATATCCATCTAGTAGTGCAAAAAACACTTCGTTTAATTTTATAATTATTTCCATCTTTATTCAACTACAAACTCCGATTTATAAAAAACAGTGCATTAAACCTTATTTTTACTTTTAAGTTAGACAAAATAATTTTAGGAAAAGTGAGCCATTTTAAAAACAAACGTATTGTGCAATTCAGTGAAATAGTTAAGTGAAGAGAGAACTAGAGATAGAGAGGAGAGTTGAAGCATTCCATTCTACTAAATATTTCTAATAGCTGGCTTTAACAGGGAAATGGACGATATAATTATTCAATAGACAATAAATTTTTCATTTATTTATAATATTTATTTATTATTTTAAAATTCGGGAGTAAAATAAATTAACATTTGTGTGTACATTTAATGTGAGTTATAACTAAGCGGTTGTGACAATGTTTATTTCAATATATGCAACATTTATGACGTTCCTTTATTATATTATAATTTATAATTACAATACCATAAATCTGATTTACAATCTGTGAACATAAATATCAACGGTAACATCGAATACATAAAACAGCGGTGAATTCAATAGATATGTCTTTTGTCATAGTGTTAACAATTATCATGTGTAGAGTGTCGTCTGTTGAAAACAATAAAATGTTAGTGTTGACTGACTTTGTAATCGAAAAATACCAAAAACTTAAACACATCAGTGCTCTGAGATAAATCTTAAGATAAATTTACACGGTAAAAATTTAATTGAACAGAAATAAAAAAAATATCTTGAACCAAAACAAATATGCACTGGCTGTCAGTCAACACGAACACGAATGTCTGTGAGGAACTTACCATAATGCCGGTGCTTACGGCGATACCTCTGCCGCAATATGTGTTTGGCACAATGTCACCAAAACCGACGGAGAGAAATGTAATCGCAATAAGCCACATCGCATTGAGTAGGTTAGCATGTTCTTCATCGTGAAACCTTTTGAAAATAAATTTATCGCTTTACTTAGTACGTCTGCCTTCTGATATCCTTGTTATTGAAGGTTAAAGTAATGTGTATAACCTACCTATCAGTACTGCACGCAAGCATATCCCATTGCAAAAGTGAAAGGATTTTTTTTAAAACAAGAAAGAAATTGAAGAAATAGAAAGATCGTATCGTCTTGAAGAGTTTGACTTTGATTGTGAAATTGAAATTGCTTCAGTCAATTGTGAAGTTGAATATGACACATAAAATGGCTCACCTTTACCAACCTATCACAGTTTTCATAGACAAAGCAAGACAACAGAAGAAAAAGAAAACAGCAGTGGTTTCGTTTTATTGATTCTTGCTACGTCTAGGTAAAGCGAAAAAAGGCTTTTCGAAATTCCCGTCGAACGATTCATATACATGAAACCCAAATAGCCTACCATTTGTTATAATACATACCACCATACCGCAGGTGAGAGTAATGCCACGGCCGCAGTAAGTGTTTGGAACTATATCACCGTAGCCAACACAGAGGAAGGTTATAGCTGTCAGCCACATTGAGTTTAGCAAATTGGCATGGTCTTCATCGTGGAACCTGAGAGCCAAAATGCCCAACAAGAACCACAAGATAACCGATTGTATGATACAATATATTTTGCATTAAAAAAGCCGGATGTAAATTAATCCGTAATTTAAATATTCCATTTAGAGAAATGAAAAATTTTCATAAAAAAAATCGAAATGCTATCGAGCCATAGTACAAGATTTTAACAAACAATAATTTAGCATGCCTTTCGAACGATACAAAATAAACTTTAGAACTACACAAATACTAATATCATATGACTTGATTACAACGTGCAGACTAAACATTTATTTGGGGTCAATACCAAATATAATGTACTGTTAGCCATGCTGTGAAAATTCCATTTACTTACTTGGTAATACAGGGTTATGATAACACAGATAATGAACACTTACAAAGACAACGTAACAAGAGAGAAAAAGAGATATAGAAGAGGAAGAATAGAAAGCCTTCTGCTTATCTGAAAGCAGAGATATCTCATTGATGCGTGAGTGTGATAAAAGTGCAGTGGTTTTGTGCGTATATATTTTGTGCGTATATATTTTGCCAGTTTATTGTAAGCTTATCTAATGTGTTGGAACCTAGAGCCATTTTGTGCGTGACTGTTTGATTTACACATAATATCACACCGGCAATTTTTATAATGTATTCTGCCGTGGCTGATAGAAAAACAGTTTATCTTGCAGTATTAGTGCAATCCTCTGCGGTGTAGGTTTCGACACAGCACTTTTCTCAATAAACATTAATGTAAACATTATTAAAAATCAATATTAAATTCACTAACACTTAGAGCACATTAAGCATTTTCGTTTTACAACACTTTGCTAAATCTAACACATATACTAAGTCGAATTTTATGTACAGCGATTGTGTTTAATTGTCTGATGGCTACATTAGCGAAAGTATTCAAAGTCAAACTCTTATCATTGTGATAATTATGAATTACTACATTAACATCATTTGAATAACAAAGTAAACATTGGTAACAGAAACACAGAGGGTAAAAAGCAGAACGAATAATTTAACAACGACACAGTACATAAGCATTAGCATGCCCATTAAGGCAATACACCGATAGTTGTTTGTAATAATTTCGTGTAAATAATAAAAGACAAAATGTTCAAATAAAAATAAGAAATAAGCGATACTGATGACTCAATTTATGGTACGATTAGCTTATTAATACACATAAACTAAAATAAATACTTTAACTTTTGTATATACTCGACATGAGACTGATATTGTTAGACGTTTTTTAACAGAATTTAGCTCTTTTATTTAAGTGATTTGTAATACTGACCTTTCACATTGCCTTAAAGTCCAGCTCGCGATTATCCAAAGCGATACCATAAAAACAAGTAAAACGGTTCCAGGACATATAGTCATGAGAGTTTTTAATACGAATCTGTAAAATAAAAATGATAAAAGGACAGTTAAAATATGTTAGAATTGGTATCTTACAGTATCGATAAATATTTGCTTAAAAAATCTTGTATCTTCATCAAATTTTACTTACCTAGTATTAAAATTAATTCTGTTCAAAGCTCCTATACTTCTAGACGAAGCATCTGTAAATAGCTTGCTATGTAGCAGCATAACCCTGCATATTAGATACAGACGAAAGAACATTGGAAGGGATAGAGTTACGTCATACGGAACCTGGAATTTTAAAAGAAATTTATTGTTAAAAAATATGAACTTGTTATTATTTTTTATTTGATTCTCAGAACGAACTACCAATAGACTTAAGGATATAACAAGGATTTTAAATGAACACTTGAGACACAACTTGATTGAGTTTATACTTAAAATATTAAAAACATTAAAGTATAAGCTTAACCAACTTATGTGCTTGCCATATGGATTGAAAGGAACATCATTCAAAAATTCATAAAATGCTAATAAAATCCATCAACAAATACTGGGATTGGGCAAGGATTGGCGAATGCGGCACATTGTTAATGATGCAAACACATGCTTTCCAAAAGAAAACCCTCCAAAGTTATTATAAAACTTTATTGACTTTCATTTAATACAGACCTGAATTTGCTTATATATTGTGTCCTACGAAGAAAATTTAATCATAAATATCTTTTACAAATTAGAAAATAAATAAATCTTACTATTTAAGAAAAACATATTCTCGCTTTTACAAATTTTAGAGTATATTAAATATGATTTAAAAAGCCCACCATCCCATTTCATAACGTCGATCAAAATAAATGTATAAAATAGAAATCCATAAATCAATTTCGAAATTATGTATTCGAATTTCCAGTGTACTATATACACTATTTATAATTACTCTATTCAATGTAAACCAATCAATCTATGGTCGATTATTATACATATAAAATAAATACTTACTACTTCAACACCTATTACTCCTCCTTTATTTGCCAATTTTGTGGTCCAAGTGAAGGTGTACTGTCCTGGGATGGGATGAACTGCGCATATAGCTAGCTCGAGGGCGATCTGTGCAATCCGTTGCCACGTCATAGCTATCCGCCAGTCATCGGCGCAGTTGTCTATCATAAATAACTGAAATTTAAAAAAAATATATATATATATATATATATATGTGAACCTCGTGGATGCCTGATGGATTAATCACCACTGAGCTTACGTGTTCTTTATATCGGTGGTTATAATTGAGATCGCACTCAGCAATAAGGAAAATATCGTGAGGATACCCACGTGTATCGTGTGAAATTGTGAAACATTTGTAATCGACCCGCATAGAGGGAGCGTAATGCAATTAACTCCGAAATATTTTCCTCAAAAGGAAGGAACACGTCGCCTTACCATTCACGGACTATAGCTTTAAAACTTAGTTATACAAGTTTATTTTTTACAACGATTTCTTGGAAATTTAGATCGTTCCTTCGCTTTTCATGTTATTTTAACGAAATAAAGGTAAAATATATTTTAAATAGTGGATTATATTTAGTACCTGTACTTCTAAAGCGTGATAAGCCACGATTAGGCCGAGTAAGATCACAGTTGACATTGATATTAGCGTCTTCAACGCTTGCGAATATATTGATGCCTGTAATAAGAATATTTATAAATTCATTATTCTATAATAATCATATCATATGCTTATTAAATGTTATAATTTCATATCTAGTAACTTAGTGTTTTGAACAGGACCGTCTGAGTAGATTCAAACCACTACCAAATACTCTTTCGCCAAACAGCAGTATTTGTAATGTTGTGTTCTTGAAGTGTGTTTGAAGGGTGAGTAAGCACAACACAACATATTAGTTCCTATAGTTAGTGGCGAATTGGCGTTGTAAGGAATGATTAATAACTCTCACAGCTATAAATGTCTATGGGCGATGGTGGCCACTTACCATAAGGTGGCCCATTTGGCCATCCGCCTACATCATAAATTTATATTCACATGAATAATACCGTTACACATCAAATATATGGTTGCATATTTTTTTATACATTATTTTTATTTTTGTGAGCCGTTGCGTGTAGGTTTCTGGCGTAGTGCCATTAACATATAATAGGTAAAGCGTAAGTCGCACTGGATAATTGTTTATGTATAAAAAAATAAAGCGACACTACAATTATTGCGCAGGTATTCGGTAATATACTATGAAGTGAACGTACCTTTGTGTATACTCCGGCACTAGATAATTCATTTTCTATTACCATGATAATTATACCAAACATCCCCATAACTAGCGCGTAGTCACTTATTCGTTTTCTTTTTTCAAATAACGCCTTTCTTCTACCTAATCTGAAAAATGAAAGAAAAAATATTTTTTATATTCTTAATTCAGCCGAGATGGCCCAGTGGTTAGAACGTGTGCATCTTAACCAATGATTTCGGGTTCAAGCCCAGGCAAGCACCACTGAATTTTCATGTGCTTAATTTGTGTTTATAATTCATCTCGTGCTCGGCGGTGAAGGAAAACATCGTGAGGAAACCTGCATGTGTATAATTTCATAGAAATTCTGCCACATGAGTATTCCACCAACCCGCATTGGAGCAGCGTGGTGCTATATGCTCCAAACCTTCTCCTCAAAGGGAGAGGAGGCCTTAGCCCAGCAGTGGAAAATTTACAGGCTGCTAATTTTAATGTTAAAGTAAAAATTCAAAAGATGAAAGTTCAGTCCGCTTAATGAACAAGTTTATTTAGAACGAATGCTTTCAAATCGATTGACAATACCGCAAGGATTATTAAATTTATTCAATTCAGCAGAATTCGAGCCAAAGGTTCACTGTCAGAGGATTAGCGATATTGATGGTCTACTAACAGTTGATCGCTGCCCATTAATTAATATTCGCCACTGACGCAGATTACTAAAGTTTGAACTCAAGTAATTAACGTCCGGGGGACTTAATTCATGATTAACTGTCCAAATTTTACGAAGGCACGGTAACATTAAAAAGAACCACGATTTACATAAACGGATTTAATATTATTTGAAAACTCGAACAAATTTTTTGATTAATTTTGTTTGGAAAACAATTATAAGTTTGATCTTATATATTAAATTTGATTTTAGCTTAGTGGTCCGTGAATCTAAACTAAAGATTACAGATTCAAGGCCAGACAAGTTGTGGATTTTATTTGCTTAATTGTATTTATAATTCATCGTGGTCGGCAGTAAAGGATAATATTGTGAGACAACTTTAATACATAATTGAACAAAGGTTGCAAAATTAAATTAATTACTCCGTGTTTTATTTTAATTTTTAAAAGTTTTTTTATCGCGATCATTTTCTATAAAAAAATATTCGTTCGAGAATAATGCTTTATCAATACGTGTAAAATTATAAATTATTCAACAGACCGGAAGTAGGTCAAAATTGGATTGCAAGATTACGTTTTATTCTTTGTTACATGCGGGTCAAGATAAAAGCGTATTCAAAATAATTTAACTTCATTGTGCTACTGAATTTAACGTTATACAAATGGAAATATTTTATTTAACTAAGGAAAAATTGATAGCAGGCTACAAAAAAAAACAGATAAATGTGCCCCAATACGCATAGTTTACTTGCAATTAACATCTATCTACGACTATTATAAAAAAAAACTTATAGCTAGTTATCAATAAAATAGTCTTTTTTGCTGCATATATTTCAATTTTATCCTTTTTATCAAATAAATATATAAAATATATAACTGCTCCTCGTTTCATTCGCGCGAGTAGGTACTCCAGTTCCGTAGCTTTTAATATTATTCTATATAAAATATCTTTCTCAATAAATGGGCTATCTAATGTGAAAATATTTCTCACAATTATTATCATAGTCAATCGGACTAATAGAGATTAGTGCATCCAAACAAACAAACTTTCGCTTTATCCTACTAGTATAGACAAGTGTGATTTATGTATGTAGTTCTTTATATAAGTAAAATCTGTTAAATTCAAAAGTCTTCAACTTAATACATCGATAGTAAACAACTGAAGCCCTCCTAATTACCTTTGCGTATAAAATATGTAAATTAATAACAAGAAATGCATCATTAAATTCTAAAGACGAACAAAATCGATTCGGCCCGATGCAAGTTATTTCCGTTCGTTCAAGGCCTGTGTCCACTAAACGTTTAGTATCAGTTTTATAGGTGTGATAAGTGAGTATACGTGCTGAAATAATAAAGATCCGAGAATTCCCGTTGATATAGATATTTTAATGTACGTATAACTCTTCCTATTCTTTCAATATCTTTATTGAAATCGTTCCTAGTATTTATTGCGTGAAACAATATTAGATACGTCACAGATGTAAAATATATGTGGTATTCTCAAGCAAATTTAATGTTTATTTTGTTTTTTTTTCTAAGATATAATATAGCCCTTAGAATATTAACAAAAAAAAAATACTGAAATATGTAAGCTATTAAAACTGAAAGATATACTAATTAAATATAAAGATATTTAAATAAACAGAACGGATAGATAAACAGGATTTGACCGACACTATCAGTTTTAAAAGTATTGTACAATAATAATTTTATTATTACTATGCAGATAATGCGTACTAGATAAATTTACGCGAATATAAATAAAACAACGTATTTAATATTAGCATTTTGTCAAGAAAAAAAATCTAGCACCGATTTGGATTTGGATTTGAAATTTCTATTTGAAACGCCTTAGAGATGATAATTAGTACTATACATCATTAGTATTATAATAACACACACAATCCACTATCCGGTATTTGTTGAGATGAGTAATTTCCTCTTCGAATAGATGATAAAAAAGCGTAGTGTTAATGCTTCCAGGCAAGAGACATAACATACATATATAATTGTATTCAACATGACTGTATTTTTAGATGTTGAAAAAGATTAACTACTGAGTTTCTTGCCAGTTCTTCTCGGTAGAATCTACATTCCGAACCGGTGGTAGCTTTACTTTAAATAGTTTGTTAAATGACGATTCAAAAATGCTTGTAAAAGCCTACTTGAATAAAGTATATTTTGATTTGATTTGATTTGAAACAGATATTAAATCCTGATATTGTAATCAAACTGAAAACCAATATTGTGGATTTAAAATAAAACAATTCTGAGTATTTACTTACTAATAGAATAATTAATTCAACTTCTTCATTTATAAGTAAGATAATATACTGCTTTATTTACTCTGTCATTCGGCAAAAGGTATCCGGATAAGAATAAAATATTTTATTGGCTAAGAAGTTGTAATAAAAACCTCTCCCTACGACAATACTGCAGATAATTTTAACGAGCGGGTTATAAACTTACGGAATTGATTAATAAGCAAATTAAAACTTTAGGAAAGATGCTGAAACTAAAAAAAGAATCGTGACATACATTTTTATATATAAAAAAAAAAAAAACAATTTTCTTAGGTTCGTTTAAATATTAAACTCAACATAGTCAGATTAGTAAGTATTATGCTTTTCATTTATGCAATCGTTATTTCCTTTCCACCAATTTAAAATTTATGAATACCAGGTTTGTGGTTAAATGGGCTACCCAAATGGTATATATGACTATATACTCTTTGCATCCTGAATATACTACCAACGGAAGATTCTTATGTACACCGTACTTCAATATCCTTATATACAGTTCCCAATAGATTTTTTTTTGTATAAATAGTATTTTTAAAATCATTTCAAAAGATAATTATTACAAAAAAATTAAATTGATTTAAATAATACTTTTAAGTAATATTTAAATATAAGTATTATAACTAGCATGTGTCAATATTAAATTCCATAAATTCAATATCAGAACATTGTTCAATAACTCATATAAAATACGCATAGTACAAAACTCATATTGTATTACAAATCGCGTACGTTTTCTGCTTTGTAGATTTCCATTTCCTACTTTTATCAGAAGGCATATATGAAATGATATACAATATTCTAGTTATTTGCATTGTATGAAGCAACAAATGCTGGTATAAAATTCAATGAGCGAAAAATTATTATCTTGTCTTCTTTGTGGTGTGCTCGCTTTATTTATTTAGTAACAGAATAGTTGAAAAACGCAAAATTGAATACAATCATTTACATTTACTATATGACATCATTTTGATGACTTTAATGGCATAAGTATAATATGTACACAAATTTTATTGTTATAATTATAATTGTTACTAGATGAACCCGCCTTCATGCGCGTGAAATTCAGCCTGTCACGAAAATGCAATGCCAATGAAAATTTATCATTCATCATGCATTCATCGGTCATTTTTTTAAGGTCGGCGGACGAGCATATGGTAAGTGGTCACCACTGCTCGTAGACAATGGCGCTCTAAGAAATATCAACCATTCCTTACATCACCAATGCGCCACCAACCTTGGGAACTACGATGTTATGTCCCTTGTGTCTGTAGTTACACTGGCTTACTCACTTTTCAAACCGGAACACAACAATTCTAAGTACTGTTATTTGGCGGTAGTATGTCTGATGATCATATTTTATGTTTGATATCGGTTCGAAACCAGTGATAGAAAAATGCAAGGGCTTATAATAAAATCCAAATCGGTTCAGTGGTTACCCATGAAAGCGTAACAGACAGACATAATGAGTTACTTTCTCATTTATAATATTAGCACAGATTATTATTATTTGCGTCAATGTTCTAACTACAGGCTCAAGGATACAACATTTTAGTTCCCAAGGTTGGTAGCGCATTGGTGAGCGCCTACATTTATGGGCGGTGATGATCATTTACCATTCGTTGGCACATTTGTTCGGCCTAAATATGTCATAAAAAAGCACATAATTGATTTTAAATTATGCTTGTAATAAAGGATCTAATTATTCCATTGTGATATAATTGTACGTACATTTTATTTTAAAATTTTTAACTACTTATCAGTGAGTTAGTGAAAAGTTTTCACGCACTCACTGAATTCAATAATAATATACATAATAAAAGTTTAAGGTGTTCAAAGTCATTTAGTATAAACGAGAACATTTTAAAGCTTATATTGTCACGTACTACGTACTGGAAAATGCTTTAGACTTTATGCTAGAACGCTTCTTCCTACTTTAGACACAAATTTTACAAATATAGAAATTTCCTTGCAATATATTCAGAGGATACATTTAAGAAATAAATTCGAAATTTAAATCATCTTTATTTATTATTCGGAATTTACATTCTACGCTACGTGACTTTTGTTTTTCATTAAGTTATTAATAAATACCTTACAATTGTCTTGAGACAACACTTTTTACATACAATACTATTTTACAGTATGTTTTTAAATGAATGCTCGTGTAATAATTAAATATTAATAATAATTTTATTATTTACCCGATAAAAATAATTCTATCATTCCAAACAAAGGTCCTTTGCTATTTTACTAACTTTACGTATATTATTAAGTATTAGGAAATCAAAAGGTACTAGTATGTTAAAATAAAAGATTTTGAAAATAGAATTAAACAAATATCCGCTCATTACTTGAGTAATAAATACGTTTCTTTAAATATATACTTTTCTGAGGGTAAATAACTCAATAATGCACGTAAACAAATACATTCTTAATTTAATTCAACAGTCATTACCAGGATTAAGCATTTATTATAGAATGAGGCCAACACTCCAATTCAGCGAACAAATCTTTGAAATTTATCAAGAGTGACTTGAACATTTACCAGAATTTAATGCCATTTTTCTTACACGATTGATACGTGTGAATAAAAATAAAACATTAATCTTAAAGATTCCATGAATAAGAAAAGTATTCATCTTAAAAATACCTCAAATAAGATAAAACAAACAATCAATAAGTTAACAAGAATATATTATATTTAAAAAAAAAAACTAGATACTGGTTAAGCTACACCTTTCCCCCTGGGTATATAAATAATCCTTAAAAAGTTTATTTCAATATTCTTAAGGCACTATTCTATAAATCGGAGTGTCTTTTCTCTTTTACTCTCGATGATAGATTTTCGGAAATCTATTTCGAAAAATACTTCTCATATTTCGACGCTATAGGGCGGAGAGGTGAGAAATTTGAGCGCTTCGATCATTCACCATCTCAGCTTTAGATATTTTAATTTGTAGGTGAAGTAAAAAATCCTAATACCTTTGTGTTATCTCATGAAAAATAAAGCTATCAAATTCATTATAATGTTATTTTCTTTATCCATTCGTCATTTTTTATTTTTTTTTATTATTGAATTATTTTCTATGTAACGTTAGATTAAAATCGGAATTTCAAAAATCCATTATCATTTATTTTTCCTTAATATATAATGTTCTATATACATCAAAATTAATATGCCATAGTTATTTTACAGAAAACGTGAGATTTTACCTCGATAAGAATTTATCCTTCTGTGTGTTAATCCAAAACCTTAAATATATCAAATGTTAATGTAATATTAGATAAAAAGACATTGATAATTGAGACGTATTAATCAGTTATTAAATTTTTATATAAAAAAAGAGAAATAAATAGAAATATATACAGACATTCTGACCCGCCGTTAGTTTTAAATTTAATTTAAACTTATAAAACGACATTTCTAAAGTGCTTGTGAGAGCCTACTTGATTAAAATATACTTTGATTTGATTGATGATAAATATTTTCCTATGAAAGTGAATTGTAAAAAAATGGACATACTTCATTAATTTAGATGAGTCTTGACCTCATTCATAAGGAAATTAGATTCTAATTAGCTGGCTGATAAGCAATCTGAAGCCTATGCATATTGCATTGTGTTATGCTATCTCGACACCCTTGTTCAGAGTAGAATGTAGGTCTATTAGTGTTAAAACAGTTTTCAAGAAACTGCTGACGTATGACGTATTAAAAGTAAGGTTTCTTTAAACATCTTTGTCTTTGTTATACTGAACTCGTGACCCTTTCAGGCTTCGCGCGGGTACAATAATAACAGTCCACGTCATATATACTGTAACGATATATGATACATTTATATCGTAATACATATAACTCCATTGGCTTACGCGAAGTACTCACGGTCATCGTCTGTTTCAGGCAATTTATACAAGAGTCTAATGAATTATACTCCAAACTTTTCTTCTTAGACACTTCGTCCATTGGTGAAAAAACTTTATGAAAATCCGTTCGATAGTGTTAGAGTTTATTGCGTTCACACTGACGTGACGGGGTATTTGGTTTATAAGTAGCGATAAAGAAAATATATGACAAAAAATTAAAGCATTGTGGTTATAAATGAAATTATAGCCCTTGATTTATTTTTATTTTTAAGTTCTTCAAATTAGTTATAGAAAAGCTTACTTATGTTAAAATTATAGGACACCCTAACTGGGCTAAATTAAACCCGAAGAAGTGTAAAATCTAGGAGTAGGTAACTCCCGGCTGTTATTAGCGAGAAAGGCCATTACTTACTTCAGCGCAAAACTTTCATTCCTCGAGTTCAAAGGAAAAAATAGCTAACTAGCACGAGATTAAATTCTTAAAAATGACTGCTGAATAAACCATGCGTACACAAGAGAAAATTCTCCGTGACACCTTCAAAAAATTGGTGTAAATTATGTAATGGTTTTTTTTGCCGTTGTTACATGACCTATTACAGTCAGTGTATATATTAATATTTAAAAGTAGATGATGTACACTTTCATGCTCAGGAGATATGAACATAATATTTTACAAAGTAATATTTTTTTTGGCATCTATCTACGTATGGTATTTTCATAATATTAAGTTTTAATTAAACTGTCCATGCCTTTTAACTAAATTTATTAATTGGTATATTACTATATATCCGATTTGTCCTAAAAGTTGTCTGAATTCATTTTGGGGATAAGCGCACTTTCGTGTTACTTAATTAGTTTGTAAGTTAAGTTTTTGTATGAGATTACCAAGTTAGAACAATAACAACGAGCTATATTTACCTATATCCTATGTTAGGTTTGTGCTTGGCTGTCCCTCCTCCCTTATATGTGCCACCGCCGAGCGCCCTCTCTTCGCCGTAACGCGGGTACTCGCTGTGAACGCCGACTAGCGCAACTCCGGCCTCCTCAGCCGCCGCGTCCCTCCCGGAATACGCCTTCATAGCGCCGGGGATTGAGAGCGTCGACACCGGTTTCCGCAGCTGTAACAGATTGATTCAATATTTATATATATTTATAGGTATTATATAAAACAAAAAAGATATAACTGAGAATTGTAAGATTATTTTTTTTGCATGTAAATCGTATAATATAATTTCAAATACAATATCATGGTAACACGGGCGATAAAAATGTTGATGCACAAATCACGAGCAGAGAAATTCAATAATTCTCAAATCTGATGCAAACAATATCTGTTAAAACATGAAACATTCAATTTGGTTGAAGAAATAAATAAAAACTTTGAAAGGAGCAACGCAAAGTTTTATAAAATTGTCTTATTTCCGCCGAAAGCTTTGATTTGAAAATGTATTTTATTTTTCAGATTTTTGTTGAAAATTACCTTTTGAAGATCATTTTTACCTCATCTAAAAATAAATACTTATATAACATGCAGCAACAATTCGTTTATTTGAAATAAAAGTTACGATGCTAATAGATAATATTTCTTTTGAAGTTATACCACTCCACAAATCACTATAAAACAAGACAAAAAGCCTTTGCAAATAAAATTTATTCATGTAGAATAAGCTTATATAAATCCTATTATGCAGAACCAGCCAAAAACTTATCAGGAAAGCTGTATAAATTCGGAATTATAAGTTGTATATAAAGGATTTTTTTTATAAAAATACTTACTGAACTATCATCATAATTAAAATCATCACCAGATTCGGCTACATTACTAAGAAACAATGTTCCCAAAAGAAATATCAATATCAATCAAACTAATTACAGTAATATTATCTTATATATAAAAATATTTGATTGTCTTAATATTAAAAACGGGTGAACTATATGATTTTTTCCTTGTATTTTAGTAGTGGTAAAATTAGTAATATTACTCGTATATAGCTTAATTTTTATCAGATGTTTGGATATTGGTTCATTTCCTGATTTACTCAAATAAAGGAAAGTTTTACCACTTTTTGAAACCGGAAACACCAACGATTTTATTTCAATATGTCCGTCGTTAAGGTAAATTTTGAAAAAAACATAGTTCGAATAAACTTCCGGTCTATTACGGTGTAAATGTTATTTTCACGATGATCAATATCGTTTCACTAAGGGTTGCCTCACAACTGACGCAGGAACGATGCTGCTTGGGCATATATATGATGTGTGGGAGAAAATAATAAATGCTATTGGTGGATTCAGCGATTAATCGAAAGCATTTGATTGTGTATCACACGAAATACTTCGATCTTAAAATGGCCTCATTAATTGGTATCTTTTGATTTTATTGCTTTGTGCACTTGAGACAAAAAATGTTTTCGTTAGGAAAATTAAGTCTTCTAGGTCTATGCTAACAATGGGCGTTTCACAGGGATCCATATTAGGTCTTGAGCTATTTAATATTTACACATACATTTATTTGATATTTATACATAACCCTAATGTCCTGCGCGAGAAAGGAGTTTGTGATATTGTATTGTTTGCTGATGGTACATTATTACTTCTTATATTTGACAAAAAATATTATAATATCATAATTATTTTATTTAAGATGTAAATAAATCCTTATCATTGATATGGTTTACAAAAAATAGTGAGCGTCGATCACTATAAAAAAAATATGTGTACCGTATCTTATATCTAACAACGGCACCTTAAGTTCGTATTGAATACTTAGTATGACTGTATACAGTAATTTTGGGGATTATATTTCCATTATAGATCCAGAGCTGCAATGGAATTCTCATTGTTATGCCTTGCCTAAAAACCCAGCTTTGTAACATATATGGTTAGGAAACTTAGACAGATAACTAACATAGATAGATACTGCTTAATATATATAATATTTGCATGCTATAATATTTTATTATTTATTACTTTAAGGAAATCCTAGAGCCATAAAAACTTCATTCATTAAAATAAACTTTCTTTACACTTAAAAACAGTGACGGACATCGTCTAAACACCAGATTTCGTGTCCACAAAGTCAATTATTGCCTTCCAACGCAATTTAAATGTTAGTTACTTACATATTAAATATTCTCAAATCCTTATAAAAATTACTTTGCTTATTAAATCTAATGTTAAAAATTAATAAGGCGTATTTCTCGATAAAAGATTAGAAAGAAAATAATAAAGCGTGGCATTTGTTGATTTCATGCAAGATTGAATTGAATTGTTTTTAATTACCACTGTAATAGTTGGAAAACTGTAACTACTAATTTTTTTGCCGGAATTTCTCCGTATAAGCTACGAGTACATTCCGAACTTAAAGTACCTTTAAATGTAAATGAATATAGTAAAATGACGATTCAATGGCACTTGTAAGAGCCTACATGAATAAATACTTTGATTTTTATATGTATAAAAATCAATTTTGTATAATTTAAATTTAATATTCAAAATAATGTAAAATTTGAAACTACATTCTACTTTACTATCTGACCCCAAAGATATTATTTGATACCCTCGATAGACCACAATGTTAAGGCGCTCGATGCTCGATTTCCCTGACTAAAATACGCTCATATCTAAATGAAGCCAGACCTTGCATAAATTAATTAAGTTCATGTAACAAATAAATTAAACACCGTTTATTTCGTTAATGATAAATTTCATCTCAATTCAACTGAAATAATCGTTTAAGTTTTTAAATAAATTATATTATAATTTTTTACACATAATATTAATATATATATATTTTAGTGTTTTTTTTTTTCATTTTAAGCGCTAAGTCGTTATTTTTGTGATCATTTTTAGCATTTTACTGCGCTAACGACATTGCCCATTATGAAAATGTGATTAAAGCCGTTTAGTATTTTACTTCAAGCTACAATCCTAGACAGATTTTTTTTTTTCATAAAAAGAACATCTTTTAATTTACAATTATTGTTTTAAGTTTTAAAATTCTCATTAACATAATTTAATCTACGTAATAAATATACGTCATATTACTTTGCATTTATTTATCTTAAACACACACAGACAGAAGGAGACTGCCTACACGATTCACATTTAATTACGTATACTTAGTTTGTTATTCCCATTTATTTTAGTGTTTTTCTAATATTTAAGAATAATGTACACTTAAAAGAAATGGGACTCAGAAGTCTCCTCCCATTTGGAGAAATACTTTTAAAATTATCTTCCCAGCTTAATGTGTTTAAGCCTAGATGTAAGTTTATTTCTTATGTTTTACTTTATTTTAGCGAAATATTTCATACTCATTTTCAATATCATCAATCGACTGGAACATTTTTATCTGAATTTATTTTAGTCGATATATTAAATAATTCGTTTCACTGAAAGAAGTGCTTTAAGTATTTGAACTGTTATATGGAATAGAATTGCGGTATCGCGTCGGCAGTTCAGCCTAACTCGCCCGATTCGAGTGTAATAGTCCCATTCGCTTAAAGTATCGGATAAGGCTAACTTTACTCATTTCAAATTCTTATGTTATAATCGAAATATATAAGAAATATTTATTTTAAGGAATTATTATAAATGAAATCGATCAAACATAAAGTAATATATACTTATTACTTTAAAACATAGGAACATTATTTAGTTTTGTGTTGTAAATTATTTTGATATTTATTATAGAATGGTTTTTGATGGGGGGGTATTATGCCATACAATTAGACAAAAAAAAATCGATTTGAATGACTGCAAAAATAATTTGATGAATTTCGACAAAAAGTCATTTTACGGTATAAATCATTTGTTAAGCTTTCTCTAATAAACTGTATGTACTGTACTTCACTGGTACGTTTACAAATTAGTTTATGTTATAATACAAAACATAATAAATCAATTCGTTTTGACTGTAAAAAATTATTGTATTTTTCTATTGATTTCAGAATCAATCAGAATAAATCACTGTTCACCTTGTTGAAAAAAAAATATTATGACAACTTCCAAGGTTTATTGATGAAAAAACCCAATAACATTATTGAGGCTCGAACCTGGGCTCGAACATCGATATCGACTTTTTATTAGCTAGTCAACAACAATTTAATTAAAAATACCATATATATAAATCTTGTATAATTATATATAACGTTAAAGTTGAGAAACAAAAGGGAATAGTTAGGAATTAACGATTTGTATAATACGTCAATAATGATTAATACTTAAAGTGACGTGTTGTAATATTATCTAAAAGACGCGACATTTCGAAGTACCGGGATTTTTATTATATTATGTAATCTATGTATATTAAAATTTAATAAATATAAAAATTTATATAATATATATAGAAGTAGTAGTAGAAAGTAACTCTGACTGTGTAACTCTTTCGTGACAAAACGACTGAATCGAATTCGATGAAATTTTGTATAAAGCTCCTTTTTGATAATTAAAGGCCCTAAAGTGTGAACTAAGCCGCGTGCGACAACTAATACGTAATATTTCCTATATTAATAAAATCGTTTGTCATGTCTGACAATCAATGCACTACTAAAACTATTGAGTCTGAAAAGCTGAAATTTTTAACAAAAGCTTATTTTATAAAGAAAACATTCGCTAAGACAAAAAATTGCATGTTTCAATATTAAGGGCAGCAAAAGGCAGGGACTTTTAGGCGCACGAAGTTGGGATGAAAAGAAATAAAAATTATTCTTCAAACCATTTTATAATTTTAAGCATTTTGATGTGGGATTTAAGTACATAAAACACAATTTCGGTCCGAATTTTTCAGTTTACTTATAAATCACATACAATGCTACATACATACTTTTAAGAATAAATAGACTTGAATTTATAAATGCATCTTCATATAAAAAATGACAACCACAAACATTTTATCTTTATATACGGAAGCCTTTGATTTTTTATTGAGGTATCCATCTTTGGTGACAAGAAAGAAAGCATTTTCCATGCAAACACTAACCAAAGATTGAATCGTTCTCCTCTGCAATCCCTCGACCAATAAAAAGTAGATAACCACCATAAAACTACAATACAAGACAAGAACGTTGATGTGTTTTTTTACTTATATTTTTACACCAATTTTTTATGATTGCTTTATATTTTAACAAAGAAAATCGCAAAAAAACTTTAGTATATAATTATAAAATAAGTAAGTAATAAAATTATAAAAAAAATAGTCCTTAAATTCGAATCAAAAAATACTTTTTTCAGAAAATAGTTATATTAAATTAGTTTCAATTACAAATACATTATTTTTTCTTTGCTCCGTCAGTAAAAAGAGTTACGTCAAAGTGCTTAGCAACCTTATTAATGGAACAGTCATCGATCGCTGTCCGATGTAAAGTAACATTGATCAAAATATATAACTCCAATGGATGATGGATTGGAGTATTAAAATAAAATATCATAGCATGAGAACAATATCAGAAATTGTTTCCTTTGCCTTGATTTTTTTGCATGTGTGTGTGTGTGTGTTTATATATAAAAAAGAAACGTAGATGTAGTTAAAATTAAATTGAGGGATGACTGAGTCTACATATAAAGTTATGTGGAGCTACTGTCCTTTTTAGCGGTCATTTATATAATACATTTTATTAATTTAATATTTTTGATTTTTATTAATGTGCCTAAAAAAACTATCAAAGATAGTGGCGAAAAAATAGTGACCAAATCTTGGCCCCCTAAATACACGCACTCTAGTAAAATTAAATTAAATTACGCGAGTGTTAAGCGTAGCTCACGCACACTTAGATAACAAAGTTGCCCTGCTTGTTTTAGTTCTTTTGTAGTGTGTCATTCTATCTAAGCATATAAGTAATCAAAAAAGTTATCATAGCAATTGGTTGAAAAGCTTATACATTTATATATTAACTAGGAATTTGTATATTAACGATTCACGTTTTTATTGAATTAATAAAATTTACAGTGTTTATCAGTGAGCGACGTTTATCAGTTTACGCCCTACGTCTCACAGAACCCTACCCTACCAAAATAGACAGAACAAAATATCGTGAAATATTATATATAATATTTCACGTACTGTCGGTTTAATGTATACATTATAATACAAGAATGTTAAACAAATAACAATGATCGTGAAAATACAAGGATAAGTGTTTTTTTAAGACATTGTAAATAAATGAGGCTATTCAAAGAGTTCTATCGTAAAATCTACAAAGTATTTATAGGGAAAATAATAGTGTCTTTAAAAAGAAGACATCTTATTCATAGTTTGTGAGATTTATGATAAGGACGAAGGAAACGTGAATGAAAGTAGATCACGATTTTTATGACTTCATCTATTAAAACTATTGAGAATTTTATTATAAAATACGTTTTCATATCTTTATAAAACTACGTCGAGTTTATCCTTTCGTCGAATTCGTTTTTGATTAAAAAAATAATCTTTGATACAACAAATACGCAAATTTTAATGTAATTTTTTCCATTTAAACTATGAACTCAGTATTAAAAATTAATGTAGAAAAAAAGTAAATATTGAAAGTAGCTTTAAATTTTTCTTTTTTTTTTACAAGCGTTTATTTAACTTCACGTATTGGCACGTGTGAGTTGAATTTTTCGAATGCATATTAAACATTTCCACGCAACCGATTGATCTGAAATTTTCCACAAACCTTTGGTACTGATAAAAATACAATTTATTCTACTACATTTTATTCGTACATGGATTTTGTTTTGACAACGTTTGGTTTTCAATGTTTTGCTTTTTCAGTTTTATTTTTTTATAATAAAACGCTTTACTATTCAAGTTGTAAGTATTTGTTTAATAATATAAAGTAGGTATATAAATTCATCTCTTGATGAAATCTTGACATAATTTGCAAGTAATATGGATATAATTTTGCCACATATTGTGTATCTACTAACCCGCATTGGAGCAGCTTGATGTAATGAGTTCCAAACCTACTCTTCAAGAGGAGAGCAGATATTTACTCAAAAGCGGGATATTTGAAGGCACTTACTTTTCTATAAATGTTAATATTCATGGCGAAAGTTTTACAATTATAATTGTGCGTGGAAATGTTTAATATTCATTTGAAAATTTCACCCACGAAGGCGCTCCTCCTTCTTTAAATTATTGGCGTAAAATGTTAGATTGTTATAAGAGTATAATCTAGTTGGTATTTTTACTGACTTTAAATTTACTTCAATTTCTTTAGTCGTTTCATGCACTAATACATCTTGTAAGTACCAACTCATACTAATATACACCGATAGTAATTTTACGAGGAGGGGCGTGTCTTCGTGAGCGGAAATATCTATAATCCATTCTTATTTTATTTAAATTCGATGTTGTAGCAAGAGAACATTTTAGTAGGGTAACTTTTGTAAAGGAAGCGGTGATGTGGAAAATGCCCGAGGGTTGATACGGGACGAGCAAACGGAAAATTTGAATAACACCTCAAACTCATCGGTCTGATTGTATAAAAAAAGACTAGGTGCGTTTTATTACACTCGGACAATTATTGTGAAAAGTAAAATATAGAAGGCATTTACATATTTGCTTCTCACTAGAATAAGAATAGTTAGTTATTCCGTATTGAAAATATTGTATTACTAGTTTTTATCCGCGTTTGAGGTGATGGGGGCGATCAGGTTAAACATGCCCTTTTTTGCGTCCCTGACAAAATGTCTGCAAAGTTTTATGATGGTCTGTTGCGTTGTAAGAATATTTAACGTAACATATGAAAGAATAAATTACCAAACTCGCTTAAACATTTAAAGTATTAGTTAGGATTTCTTATAATTGACTGAATTTGGTCAAGATGAGGTTATATTTCTTACAAGTCGATATGGTTGCAACATTTATCTATGTTTTTTTATGATTAATGTTGGCGGACGAGTAAATGAGCCACCGCAAGTGGTCACCACCGTCCATAGACAATGGCACATTAAGAAATATTAACCTTTCCGTACATCGCTAATGCGCCACCAACATTGGAAACTAAGATGTTATGTCCCATGTGCCTGTAACTACGCTGGTTCACTCGCCCCTCAAACCGGAACACAACAACAGTAAGTACTGCTTTGGCGGTAGAATATCTGATGAGGTACTAACCCATAAGGGCTTTAACAAAGCCATACCAGTGAAAATGTAAGGTAATGTTTGTTTTTTCTTTTTATTTAATGCTTATACTTTATTTTTATAGCACAGGTAAGTGGACGGGTGAAATGGTGTACCTGATAGTAAGTGGTAACTATTGCTCATAAATATTGGCGCCAAGAAATTTTAACCATTCCTTACATTGCCAACCTGCCACCAACCTTGTGATTTGAGATGTTAAGTCACAGTCAAAATAAAATATTCAAGCAGGGTAAACCTGCTCAACTGTCATGTAAACGTGATGGACTTGCTCAAATATGAAATATTTTTACATACCTCATTCATGTCTGACTGACTTTCACTCACAGTATCAGTGATCAATGTAGTTAAAATAAGTATTTTTATATTATAAAACGTGTACTAAGTTGTAATTGATTATTTTACTAATTGCTATTTCCAGAACACATTAGTTAGCTACAGACTTTCATTGGTGAGCAGTTAATAGCAACACAGTTGTGCCATTTTAATTACAAAAACTGTCACGAAACGTAATTAAACGAAGCCATAAATGAAACTCAAATATTTCTTACTCATTGTTGTAACATAGTTGAAAACATTTTGTGTCCAAAATATTAATCCAGTGCTATTATAGCTGGTTTTAAAATATTTTAAATAATATTTTTTATTTTGTTTGTTTGTTCGAGTCGAAGTAGCTCAGTTGCTAGAATAACTATTTTAAGTGAAGATTGTGAGTTCAAACATGGGTTAGCACTGTTGATTTTTCATCTCCTTAATTTGAGTTTAGAAGTCATCTCGAGCTCGGCGGTAAAGAGCATGAGTTGAATTAAATTGTGTCACAAACGTATCCATCAAACCGTATTACTAGACGTAGTGCAATAAAATCCAAAAATTTTCCTCGAGAGGACAATAACCTTCGCTCAACAGTCGGACATTTACAGGGTACTAATGTTTACATTCAAAATATATTTATTTGCCTTAATATATATGTATATTTTCTGTTCGAAGGGGATTGAGTTTTAAATATATATAGACTTATTTCTTTGATATTATATGATTTCTTTTATTATTCATTTTATTTTGAGTCTTAACATTAGTATGGAAAATTAGATAATATAAAGTCATAAAAAATATTCACTTTCCTATTCACGTCAAATTAAAAATATATACCATATTTTTAATTTGACGTTGAATTAAAAATATACACCATATTTTTAATTTGACGTCAAATAAAAATTGTTTTTCCAATGTTTCTTATTTATAACAAAAGGGTGCAAGTGTATTTAAATATTCTTGAAAAAGTTATTCTATTATATATAATATAATATGGTACACATTGAATATGTAAATTTAAGAGTATATTTACAAGCACGCATAGCGGAAAACGCCTTTTTAAAGGTGGGGAAATACGCAAATGTTTTTGTTACTTAGAATTACTAGAAATTAAATATATATATAAAAGTTAATTAAAAAAATGTGGAGATAATAAATATATTATGGAAGAGTTCTTCTAGCCAATAACAGGCATGCATACAAATGCCTCTTTATTTTTAGTTGCTAACAGTTATTTGATACAACTTGGGCTCCTAATATTGTTCGTAGTAAACTACTATAAAGAATATTGTCAAAACTGCCATAAATCTTCAGAATAAGGCCAAAATATACTATAAGATGAATGAGAATATAAATATAATATAAAAATATAAAAAAAATATATATATTTAGTTCCTTATTATTATATCGACATTATATTTTCATAAAGCCAAAAGCCGTAAGCGTGCGAATTTTGCTAGAATCTGTTCCACAAATCAAGCGTAAATTAAATAAACGAGTTTTGTGTTCGGCTTATATGAGACTATAATGGATATTTCCAGACTAGTGCACTTATTCTATGGCCGTAGTAAATTTACCCAAACAGACTTATTGGATTTCATGTAAGTGACAGGATAATGCCTAGATTCTACTACACGGCCCCCTCGTGTAATCAAACATGGTATATTTATGACGGACTAGCTACTCGCCCTGACTTCGTAGGGTTAAAATTCATACAAAGTTACGCTTCCATTTTTAAAGTTATAATTTTCAAAAAATCTTTCTAAATGAGCGTCTACGTTGCGAAAGAAAGTATGCTAAATTTTAAGTTAATGGGACCTATAGTTTCCGAAATATCGTGATGTGAATTTACTTAAAATTTTCAAACTAAGTAAATACGAGTATCAAATATCTTGGGATAAGCTTTTATATCACATAAATTGTGTTAAATATGAAATGAGGTTGTAAGTTAACAATAACAGTTTTATTATAAAAAAATATTTATATATATATAGATAGATGTTATATTTTCACCAGCAATACGTATGTATTAAACTTCATGAAAGTAACAGCCTTTAAATGTTCCACTAGGCTACAAGGCTTCTACTGGGACTACCTCTCCTTTTGAGGAATTTTTTGAAGCATATTCTATCACGCAACTTCAATGCGATTTGGTTTTCTCACGATTTCACTGCTGAGCACAAGATGAATAAAAAACACTCATGTGCGCTCGGATCTGCACCGACAACTTTCGGTTAACATTAGCGTTTTCGAACCACTGGACCACCTCGGCTCTCCAGAATGTATAACATAAAAGTAATAAACTTAAATATTGCGAATCGTTAAAAAAATATCTTATGTATTATTTATTCACTGTAAGAATATCGCGAATTTAAATGGAATATTTTTATAAGATTTATTGGTTCAGGGACAAAAATGGAATTTATGAAATTTTGCTTGTATTGAAATTTTATTAAACTTTTTTTTGATTTTGATTCAGTACATTAGCTCTTCTGATAAGTAATCAACACAACGGAGTGGAGAAGAAAAAAATAAAGTAAGTGTTCACTTTTCCTGTAGGCTTATTCTTAATAAGCTCTAGGTTGTTTGTAAGTGCGCTATTAATGATGAGGCCGTCTGCATACAATTTTATACTCTCGGTTTAACAGATTTGAGCGCAAATTAGTTTCAATTAGTTAATTTATTAAGTGTTCTCTGGAATAGGATAACATAGAAACTATTTTAAATGCTAGAAGCATTTACTATTAGTGAAAATTTTGAACCGTTTATGTTCTAGTCCCAATATTACGATATTTTAATCTCACGAGTTCTACGAGTATGTACTTTTCAGCTCAATCGAGCTAAAAACGGCCATTCAGGAAAGAGTACGCTCTTTTCTTGAAGGTTCCCAAGTTGTATCGGTTCGGAAAAACCGCCGGTGAAAGCTGGTTCCACAGAGTGGTTGTGCGAGGCAGAAAATGTCTTAAAAATCGCGCTGTTGTGGATTTTCGGACATTTAGGTGGTGTGGGTGATAGTTTAAATTATGTCATTATTAAAATTATTAAATTGTCGTCATCGTTTTCTAGCACGAGCGCCACTCACTCATAATAATGCACGCCGATAATAATTTAACGAGAAGGGTCACGCCTTCGTGAGAGAGTAAATCTATACCGTTTGAAGTAGTTATTGGTTTTACAATTAAAAAAGTAATCTGTACTTACTTTGAAATCGCGCAGCCAACCGTGGGCCCTCAAACCTTACGATCTTTGATCCCATTACTAATTACATATAACTCAGTATATGTCCACGAAAACTTGGCGCGGATTTATAAGCAACCTATTGAAGTTCGATCCTTATAATTTTGCAATAAATTAAATTGATATCTCTATAAAATATAAATTTAAATTCTACAATATTTTGTTTGCTATAAAATATAATGTATGAAATAAATATTGATGGAGATATTATCTGGGAAACGTTTTAATATAAAGATCATGCATACTCTGCTTACAAAATAAAATAATTTCAATAGTCGCGTTCATACGCTACGTTTTGGTATATCGCTTTCTAATGACTAAATCATTAAAGATAACGAGTTAAGAGATATTAAAACTTAAGGAACAAGTAATAAAGTTCAAAATAGAGTGCTCTGATAAAACGTTTTGCAGCATGATTTAAATTTTTAAAGAGCCGGCAGCTCTATTCCGGCTAGAATGTTGGAAATGTCTTGTGTTCTTTTTGCATACAAGCAACTGGTGTAGCAATTAGGAAGAAAAAAGTTGAATTGAAGCTCAGTAATAAGCTGAAAGTGAACGTACAAAAAATAACTGCAAAGTACCGACTCG
Source organism: Vanessa tameamea (assembly GCF_037043105.1). NCBI lineage: Eukaryota > Metazoa > Arthropoda > Insecta > Lepidoptera > Nymphalidae > Vanessa > Vanessa tameamea. Next base: position 5,138,185 of record NC_087322.1, read on the forward strand.
GATATGATTCATTGTCTATTGATATTTTTTTTAATTATGGAATGCTGTCATTAAGTATCATACGAACGAAATAAAAGGTTAACCTTGACACTAGAGACTTCTTACTTAGCAAATAATGTTGTCTTTTTAAATTTAATAAATCATTAAATATTAAGAAGGAATTGAAAATTTTATTATATTTATAGTAAACTGTTTTGTTACAAAAACCATAATCACCTAATAAACTTTTTCTATTAAATTATCTTTAGCGTAATGTTATTATTTTTAAGCAAATTAATTTTTTTTATTTGTGTAAGCAGAGTCGAATGGAAGTGCAATAGGGATTGAGGAAACTTAAGAAAACTTTTTTTTCCCCTAATTACATAATCGAAGTGCAGTTTTATTATAGAAATTCAAGTTGCTAAAATTAAAAAGTCATTTATAACAAAGTAAATTCGTAAGAAAAAAAAAGAAATTAACGACTGATCCACCTTTACCTAGTACGGAGTGCAGTACACTCCACGCGTCTTTTTATCTTTCCCGCCGAGCACAAGAAAATTATAAACAACAATTTAAGGGTATGAAATCATGCTTTCCAGGGTTTGAGTCCTCGATCTTCATTTCTAAAATTGTACTAACCAAGAGACGAATGACAAGTGAGCCAACGTAAAAAATAATAAAACTTACACCGCCGGCCGGATTACGACTGCGCCTACCCCAAGGAGTCGGCAATGGCGCAACTAGAAGATATATTATGCTGAATAGGCTAGCAAAGATGCACTTTATTCCTCCACTTTCATATTAGAGTGGGACAGCCATCCGAAGACTTTACATGCCTTCCAACGCCCAGTGTTGCATTCCTTACTTTCTAACTACGGGCTGCTTTTAAAAATGTATTTACTGCAAAACCAACATTAATTAGAATGTGTAGCATTTTAAGTAGTCAAGATTTAAAACTCTTACAATGGCAAACCTTACTGGTAAAAATAACGACTAAGTATTTAGCAGCCCATTATCAAGTCTGTCCTCTGACTATTGATATTAAACTCTCTACCCATGGCGGTTTCGTCATCAAAAATGTTAAAATGAATAGAATTTTTTTAAAGTGAACGCTTTGTCCCATTTGTCACACTAAACTTATATACTACTTACATTGGAATGTTAATATGCTTTGAATGTTTGGAGTATGCGTAAGGAGACTGAGAAGAAAGAGACTGACCGCTTCTCGTAAATTATTTAAAATAATTTCCATTTCATTGCAAAATAAAGGTTTTTATTAAATTTCAAAATAGTATATACTTACTGAATACCAATCGGAATATAATTTTTTATATAATACATAATACAGATACATTCATATATTTGGATAAAAAACCACGTCGTTTTTAAGAAATAATTGAGTAAGTTCGTAGTATTAAACTTTGTACTACAGTAAATAGATGCTGCTTTGAGATGCTACAAGAGAAGCTGTTGTTTTCGTAACTATTATTAAATTAATGTTGTAAAACTATCGTTTTAAGTTTTCACTTAAGATGTAGTAGATAACAAAACGGGTTAATAAAGTCGCTTGGCTTCGATCCACACGGAAAAGTTTCAAGACAAAGTAGGTTGAAAGAGTGAAACTATCAGAATACTAAGTGTGAATTTTCTCAGTGATTCCACGCTCGATGCGATACCAAATGAACTTTTTTTGTGTTCACTTTTAATTTTAATCGTGATTGTTGATGTAATTTTTTTAACATGAATATTCCGTATTGTATAATAATAATTGCCTACTGAATATTTCTAATTGTGAAGTATTTTGTTGCTAGGCTTAGGTCGTACCCACTTCCGGTTCCCCGTGCTTGTGCGTAGGGAACGGTAGGTAGGTACCACCCAATCATCATATATGCTACCGCTAAGCAATAATTAGTATTGTTGTGTTCCAGTTTGAAGGGTGATTGAGTCAATGTAACTACAGGTACAATGGACATAACATCTAGTTTCCAAGGTTGGTGGTGCATGTTAATATTTTTTACAGAGGCATTGTCCATGGGCAGTGGTGACCACTTACGATTTAGTGGCTCACCTGCCGTCCTTTAAAGCTGCCCTTTTAAAGGCGGTTACTAGGATCCCGAGCTGCTGTTTTTTGTTTATTTTATTTATTACATAAAATAATAACTAAAATAGATTATTAAAATTGTGAGATTGTTACTCAACCACAGACAAACAAATGAAGTTCCATGTTTTGGGCTGTTCTGAATATGAATACCTCGACCATGGATCGTAGAACTTAAGCTGAGATTGTAATTATACTAATTCACTTGTCCTTCGTTCGTAAACAAGGTTTTAGCATTCCTTTGGTCAACTAACGAAATAACCGATATGACCTTCAATTATTTTTATATGCCTATGTTTCACCGCTATTTACCTACTTATATATATATATATTAAGCTTATGCGATGTCAGTTATCCATTTCATAAAATAAATTCACGTCACGTATTTTCTGAAATGTTCTGTTGCAAAACCATACAATGCTGTTAGTACTTACAGAATATTAATTTGACTAAAAAATAAATGTAATATGTAAATTGAAATACTACATTTTTCATTTCCTAACGCCTTAAATAACTAATATCTTTAATCGTTTAGCAATAGTGCAGTGCAGTGCATAGCAATAGTTGCAGTGCCGTGCAGTTAAGTTTATTTCTTTATAAATAGTATAAAATAAAGTCACTTTCAGTATCTGTGTTAATCTCCGCTTATTAATTCACTTTCTTCTAAACCAGTCAACCCTGAGTCAGGGTAATTGCGGGAACAAGGGACATCATAGTTCCCAAGATTGGTGGCGCATTGGTTATGTGAGGATTAATATTCTTTAATTTATCAAAGTATATGGCAGTGGTGATTTATGATCAGGCCTATTTGTTCAACTGCCAATATCCAAAGACATTATCTTCTTGGAGGTGTTGACGCGGGCAAATGCTGACAGTTTTACGAATGTGTGTGCCAGCGTACCTACGGCTTCACTATTATGAAGCAAAAAGATAACATAGGGTAGTAATAGGAGCCCAATATATCTCGTCTGCGCGGATAAGAAAGTCTCCTCACATTTTTTTTCAATTTCCAAACAAATGTGGGCACGCCCATAAAACACTTACTTCATGAAGTAAGTATTTTATAACGCCAATTTAATTTCACAAAATAATTAATAATATATTACGTATTACGTGTAATAGATAATAAGTTAATTTTTTTAAGGATACGAGTTCAGTTAAGGTTAATAACGAGTTAACTTTTTGTTCTCAGATGTTAAGCTCTTTTACACAAGTGGTATTCATATGAAGAGCCATTTTGTGTAAAAGCATGGGGATTATGAGAGGATTAGTTGCACAAAGTCGTTGTCGAGTGCGCATTGTCTGAGATTAGTCTCGTATGTACAAAATAAAGGCATTATCATATTCTTTACTTTTATTTCATACAATAATGTTGTATTTATTTTACATTCATAAAAAGGAAGACTTGTTTCTTAAGATAATTTGATTTATAATAATTAATAATTCGTTTTTTTTTTTTTCATTATTATAAACATTTAAACATTTAATGACTCTTAATTTTGTATTATTAATTCAGTGCCGTATTTAATTTTTTTTTTTTATTACAGTAAGGATCAGTGCATATTAATATTTTTTTAACCGTATTTAGTTTTGTGTACGTCTATGTGGATACTTAAATTACTAACATAATTGTACTGTATAATATTTTTGTAACAAATACATTACGAAAACAAAAAATAACTTTTATTGAGACTACAATTCACATTTTGACGACGACGTTTTCTAATATTGAAATTATATTACGTTACGTGGCTTACCACGTCACAAATCCTCACTTCATCTAGTCAATAGCATATACCATAAGAGGTTCCAAACATAAACCTCTTTTTGGGCCAATAAACCTGAAAGTTTTTCACTCAGAAAGGAAATTCGCAGAATTACACTCCCGTGCTTCAGTAAGCATGGAAAATATTTGGTTCTTTACTTAATCTCTTCTGAGATTGTAAGAGTGAGGGAATTTGAGAGTGCACCTTTGATTATGAACACATTCAAAACACCTACTATAAAATTTGATTTCCTATATCTTGGCAGTTATTTTCAAAACAATCTACATTTCAAACAGGCTATAATGTTTACTTTAATTCAATACTGTATGACATGACAATCAAAAGTGATTTTATGAGCAAAATGGTACACATAATATTAACATTTACAGTATTCTATTTATTAAGTTAAGCTTTTTGACATAACCTCATAAATCTTCCACATCGGTGATCATCCGAGTCCAATCAAAAGTGTCTTACAGAAACCGACAATGAATCTTTGTATAGGAATTGTAAAGGAATACGTATCTCATTCGTTTATCTACAGACAACGAATAGCGTGGTAAGGCTTTCATCTGAAACGTGCCCCGGGCTCACAAAAGGTTAATGTGGTTGATGGTTTTATATTTGTGAAAACTTTACAATTTCACAATGACTTTTGATTTATAATGTTCGCTTATTCGAGGTAACTCTAAACTTCTTTTACGTCTGCTTTATACACGTCTGTACAGTTCGAAGCTCGGTCAGGGCACAGTTTCTATAGGTATTGTTTATTAACTGAAGTGTTTTTTTTAATTATTCAGAAAGAAATATGAGTTGTTAGATATTCAAATGCTTATAAATATAAGAAATATAATCTACTTATATATGAATTGATGAAAAAGGTTTCTTTTTAAATGTAAATTACTTTAAAAAAAAGTTTTTACTCGTATATAAGATTATATATTATTTTTTTGAATTTTTCAGACAGACCAGTTATTATTACCAAGAATCGTTTATGAACTAAAATATGTTACAAAACTAATGACTTCAGAATTGATTGCACACCTTGGGAATGAGATGATCACCATGTAAACACCATTCCAGGCTGTTTCAAATAACGGAAATATGTTTATGGTTATTGTATGAAAACAATACTTGTAAAATATGACATTAAAAAAGAAATCCCGGTGTGTTCTTCTCAGGATCGAGGTGCTTATTTCCGAATCGGTGGTAGATTTTTGACTATTAATAAGCAAGTGTAACACTTTTATATTGAATAAGGAATTTTGACTTTTTGTTTTGACTATGTATCCCAATGGTAACGGTAATAAATACAAGAAATGTAATCTACTTACATATAAAATCATAAAACATTTTCTTGACCAAATTAAATCACTTTGGAAACAAAATGAGTCTACACTCGTATAAAAGATTATGTCAATTTTGAAAGTGATCTAGATAAGATCTTAGTCGATAATTGTGATTTGATTCAGGATTAGCCCTTCTGTACTTCTCATTTGCTTCATTTGTGATTACTTTTAATGTAAGTTGTAAAGGGAAACTTTAAAAATAACTCCATTTTCGTTTAAATACATTTTACACAAACCTATAATATAATTCACATTAAATCATATACTGTTGATTAGATTCTTACTTATCTGACTTTTTTTTTAACAAAAGAAGGTCTTTTCCTTCGGAAATATATTTGTATGCTTTAAATTATTTGATATACTTTTATATTCGTTTGTTATTTGCCCGCACAACGAAGTCGTTTCCTTAAAAATAATTTTAAACATTCAATTTTATTTGACTCTAAACATAGTACAAACGAGCTGACTACATCTATATTGATCCTACTTAAAAATGTTTTTATTTGAAAATACTTAATTCAAAATGTTTTATTATTTTTTATTTTAATCTTGACGTTTCATTTCAATTTACATTTTTAAAGGTTATTCTTTGTTAATATGTTTTGAAAAGAATCTATTTTTCCAAAAATATTTTAGTATACAAAATAGTAACTTTACAAATTTAAATATGTCCACTTTGAAGCTAAAATAAATTTTCACAAACAAAAGCAAAAATATAAATTATTCGTTATTGTACAATAATAAAACCTTCTGAGTCGATTTTCTTTATTTCAGAAAAACTACACAGAAAGCTTACTTTAAAGTTTTTGAAACATCGATCTAAATTAAGAGATCCATTTGACGCAAATAGACTTTAACAAATTAGATACTTGAATTAGCAACCGTCCGTCCATACAATTGTAACATGAATGAATGGACAGTGGATAGATTTAGTGAACTGAAAAAGGTTTTCCAAAGCCATCAATTCTCATTGAACAGACAACTGATTCGAAATGCTTTAATAACTATCGAAACGTAAATAGCAAAATACAAATGAGGCCGATTCTTTTTTGTTTTTGTTTTCAATTTTGGAACACGAAACTTGTTTCATGATGTTAACGAAATAGAAATACTTATAGTTGCATCACAATATACATTCACAATGCGAAGCACGTAAAACCTTTGGTTCTGATTTCTGAATCCAATCGTGTCAGAGTATCGTTCCATAGAACTATAAGAGTTAGGTAATAAACAATAAATATTGCTTCAGCGTTTACACATTTGGCATTTTATATCTTCTGCGTAGATTAATATTTAAAATCGGCTGCATTATTCAGAACGTTAATATAAAAAAAATATATTAATAATATTGACGATTAGTATAACAGGAACAGCGATCATCATAATTTAAGTACGAGAAGTAAATATATACTTAAAAATTATCTTAATAATTAATAATGACCAAATTCAGCCTTTATATAGCATCTCAAGTAGATTCTTATTTAGTGTTCACGCATTATGGTTATGATAAACCATAAAAAATATAATTACAAAAAAGACAAGTTACTATAATAATTTCAAAAAACAACTAAGCGCAGTTCCCTGATGAGGATGACCTCATCAAAAGTTAGCCTTAATAATATTTGTGTTATGAAAAACTCGAAGCTTTTTTTGCCTTAAGGTCAAGACAATTATTTCAAAGTACAATATTATACTGCGAACATAAGCATAACCATACTCTTACAAATCACGATATTTCTCGTAAAAATATCTTAAAAACAATTTTCTTTTATATTACAAAAAAAAAAATTATAAACGTTAAAATTCTACAATGAAATGAAAACGTAACAACAACATTTATATTTTTGCTCTGAAAGTATAGCTAACATACAACGTAGCCAATGCAATCAGGGCCGGATTATCCATTAGGCAGTGTAGGCTACTAACTAAAGTGTAACTGCCTTAGGGCCCCTAGACAATGCGGGTCAAAAATTTAAAAAATCGTTTAAGCCGAATTTTAATAAAGTGATGTAGAGTAATGTTTTTTATGATGGCCACGTAGTGGTCAGTGGTCACCATCACCCATAGACGATAGCGTTCCAAGAAATACTAACCATTTTTTATATCGCCAATGCGCCACCAACCTTAGGAAAGTTATTTTATGTAGAATGTTATGTCCCTTGTGCCTGTAGTTACACTGACTCACTGCTCTTTCCAACCGGAACACAACAATTCTAAGTATTGCATTTTGGTGGTAGAATATCTGATGAGGGGGTGGTACCTACACAGAATGGCTTGCATAAAGCCGATAGGGCAAAGTTAAATATAATAAAAAAAAACAACAAAAATATGGCAGAAAAATATACTTTAGAGAGCTACGAAATATTAACAGGGCTACGATAGTGCATTACCTAGGGCCCCGACATGTTAATCCGGCCCTGGGTGTAATGTATATCGAGAAACAAGTTTGAATAATAAATATAGTGTGCGCCTATGAAGCCATAGCTCACGGTCAGTTTTACTTTTGTAAAACATCAATAATCTGTAATCGATCGGCTTTCCATACGTTACAAAGGTAATAGCAAAAACCAGTAATATGAAAACAAACAAGGCATTTTCATTGTAATAAAATTAATGACTTTCATTGAAAATATGTATGCCTAAATATGTATTGTTTGAAATAATTGCTCCATGAAGCCAAAATGGCTTGACCAATTTTGATGAAATATATTTTTTTACGGTAGAACCGACGTCCATTTGACTTTGATTTGATTCTATTCATTTGTCACGTAAAAAGCAACATTGATCCAATATTTTGAGCTGGTTTTTGATTAAAAATAAATCTGAATAAAATCTTTAAATAATCGGATTATAATCGTACAAATTCAGGACGTGATACAGATATAGTTTTCGGTATTTAATAACGAGAAGCTTTTGAACTAAAATGTATTCTTAATTTAAATTAAAATTCTAACCACGAAGCTGATTGTAACGAAATTAGTATGTTACCATCAGCGTTCCATTTCCGAATAAAATTCACAAACTGAACGAGTTATTTGCACTTTAAATCAAAGCGCTTTCTCATCACTTTTGCATCTCACTTCTCCCGTGGTAATACGATTGATGAACGAATCTCTTTTGAATTTATACTTCGCGCAAATTTCGTATAATTTTTTTAAATCAAATGATATATTTCTAAATAATTGATTCTGACCAATCCGTTGCTTTGATGATTAAAATTTTATAATTAAAATATATAAATGAAAATTGTTTAATGTTAGTTACGTTCCGTGAACAAATATAAATAAAAAACACTAATATTGAGACTTTGAGATTTAGTGAAGTGTAACTCTACCTATTCAAGCCACGGAAATTCTTAGTGAAAGCCCATGATTGATAGTTTGAAGAATTTCCACTTCTGTACATTAGAAAACACGTAAAGCCTTTGATTGTGCACCCGACTATATACCATCGTGTCAGATTTCCGTCTCGTCAGATTAAGAGAGTTTGGGTACAGAGGTACTTATGCTGATTCATGTGCAAGCTAAGTTAGATAATAAGCAAAATTTAAATAATAAATAATATTTTTACAAACGGTTTGCACCAGGAAGGTGTAAATCAAAAAAAATACAATATGTACACAAGTCAACCATTTTTAATATCTTAACGTTCTAGATACTTTATAATATATAACAACGTAAACTCGAGGATTCTCTGTTTTACTGTACTGTACTAGAATATCGATTATTATAATACCATCTTGGAATAATGAGCTAGTTAGTACGAAGCTTATAACGGCTTATGTGCAGTAGGTTGCGCCATTATATACGTTTATTAAAAATATTTACTTCATTATCATGGAGTAGTATTATAAAAAAATGAGAATTAATATTATTTAAACTAGGTATTATATATAAGTTAGTATATTTTTATTTGTATAGTTAGTTAAGTTATATAAGTTAGTATAGTTAGTTAGTAAGTATATAAGCTTAATTAAATGTTAATTTTTTTTATTAATTTATGATTTAATTTAATCTCAATTCTAGCTTGATGGTCAGTACTGATACAATCTAAGATGGAACACGCTTCTCAAAAGATACCAATTTACTCATTACCTTAGCCTCATGGATCTTCCAAATCATTTGTTCAAAAAGAAGTAATACGTATAGCCAATTCCAATCGAAAAAGGAATTTTTTGATTTTATCAAGAAAATCATTATTCAAGTAGGCTCATAAAAGCACTTTTTAATCGTGATTTTACAGTGTTGAATTAAAGAGAAGCTACCGGTTCGATAATTAGATTCTACCGAGAAGAACAAATAAATAGTTACTCCTTTCCACCATTATAAAAAATAAGAAATACTTAGTCCATGCGTTAGATTTACATATTCCATGAGATTTGCTAAGCTGTATTTTGCACTACTAACAATTCTTTATGGATATATCTTTGTTTATAATACAATACCACTTAGATTCACTTTAATTTTAGTACCAAAGTTCCAATAATAGCTTCGACGACATTCGTAACGCCATTTTTCGCAATATAATAGATCATTCAAGCACTCGACCAATTATATCGCGTCGTAGACTAATAAAATTATACGAGCGTAATTTTATCGGTTACAGTCACCAGGTAGACCTCGATAAGTAGGAGTAAATGTGAATATACTTTGTTCGGCGCTGAATAGACACGCTTACGTTTTGGCGAGAACAAATGCTACCAAATTGGCATTACTTCAGTTCAAAATGCTTAATTTTTCAACCCGTTGGTTCTCTTTAAACATACAACTTTCTACAGCAATGCTGTAATTCATCCATGACTCTCGGGTCATTAATATAAAGTCCAAGGAGTGTTTCAAACAGATCCTTTAGGAACACTAACATTAACGGTCATTAGATCAGAAGCACAGCCATCAATGATTGAGGGCATGAAAGATTTTTCACTGCAAAAACCGGATATCGCAATATCACAAAAGCCCGAAAGCAACTCGTGTGAAGAATGCTTGCTAAAAAGGCTAACGTAACAAACCCGGTCAAAAACCTTTGAAATGTCAAGAGAGACGACTAGAGCCTCTAGGTGTTTTTCAATACAGTCACCGCAAATGTGCGTGTCCTGTTTTTACGGAAACCGTATTGACGTCCAGATAAGAGATCGTTGGCTTAAAGGTATGCCTCCTGCCAGCCTTGACCCTTGGTAACAGAAATATGTTCTTGCGTAGCGATGAATTGATTTTGTACGTCCCACTTAATGACCTCATGTTATTTTTTAATAATGAATATAAGTAATAAATAAATATTAATATCTATTATTATAATTACAAATAAATGTATATTTTGATGTGTCAATAGAATTTGGAATTCTAGATATATTTCAATGTTATCTGAGGTTTAGAATCAAATAGTGGAAAGGGCGTTTCAAATTATTGATAAAAACATAACTCAAATTTTATTCACATGTGCAAGTCACATTTAACAGACAATAAATGAATATTATAACAACAGACTCCGAAAGAAGTATAAAAATTTATATTTCAACAATACCATAAAATATCCTGACCATTCGGTCTGCTACGTCCTTTGGGAAAATCACTATAAGGCACGGCGGCACCAAAGATATCCCGACCCATTTGTTACAGGAGTTCAATAGAAACTTCTGGATGAAATATTTTTGGTTTTATTTAACGTGAAATAACATTTTGGACACTGTAAAATGCATCACAAAAGATATGTTTTTATATGATAAAGGTAATGGACGGACAAATGGGCCACCTGATGGTAAGATCACCACCGTCCACAGACAATGACGCTTTAAGAAATATTAACCATTCCTTACATCGACAATGCGACAACCTTGGGAACTATTATAGTTTGTCCCTTGTACCTGTAGTTACACTGGGTCAGTCACGATTCAAGCTTAAATACAACAATACTGAGTTTTGTAGTGCTGTTTAACAGTAGCATCTGATGCCGAAATGGCCCAGTGGTTAGAACGCGTGCATCTTAACCGATGATTTCGGGTTCAAACCCAGGCAGGCACCACTGAATTTACATGTGCTTAATTTGTTTATAATTCATCTCGTGCTCGGCGGTGAAGGAAAACATCGTGAGGAAACCTGCATGTGTCTAATTTCAACGAAATTCTGCCACATGTGTATTCCACCAACCCGCATTGGAGCAGCGTGGTGGAATATGCTCCATACCTTCTCCTCAACGGGAGAGGAGGCCTTAGCCCAGCAGTGGGAAATTTACAGGCTGATTATTATGTTATTATGTTATGTTATCTGATGAATGGGTGGTACCTATCTGACACAGAGCTAATCACCAAGTAAATTAAGCTTATATACTAATTTTATATTAGAAAAAATGAACGAACTTTATTCCTGAATTGTTTCACACCATTTCTTTATAATATTATGATTACTTTCTCCACCGTCATTTTCCCCATCCTTGACAGACTATATAAAATAAAGCCGTGACTAAGTTTCACCCCAAACAGGTATTTCTTACTTGACAAAGTATTTTAGTTGTGACATTTATTATACGAGGCAGGCGTTGAGATTACCGCGTGTGATGTGATTTGTATTCAGAAAGTATATTATAAATAACTATAACTACCTTCTAAAATACTAGATAAAAGGTTGAAAGTTTATATTTTCAATAAAAAATCAACTAAAAAACAGGCTGTTCATATCCCACTGCTGGGCAAAAGCGTCCTCCATAGAAATAAAATCAGTCAAGGTTTTTAGCTTATTTGAACACCCTGCTGATTGGTTGACAATATTTCATTCGAAACCGGTTTCCTCACGAGATTTTCCTTCACTACCGAGCACAAGATGAAAGAAAAACCTGAAAATTCAGTATTGCTTGCCTGTAATGGTACCTGGATTTAATTAAATTTGTATATAATTATCGTACGAGTTAAATCAAATATTTTTTCATGTTCATTTTTATGTTTACTTAAAAAAAAAAATATATTATAAAACTTTCGAAACAACACTACACATGCTTAGCATTTTTTTATAATAATAAAAAAAAAAAAAACATAAATATGTCAAATATCTCGTGACCTAGTAAGGTTTATTAGTTCTATAATTGTGGACGCTTAATGATGTTTGAGGCTAGTTTGTGTAAATAATCAACGCTCGAGCTCATAGTTACACTATCCCAACATCAAGGTCAATTTAAAAAACGACTTAAATCTTTAAATTAAAAATACTCATGATCTGTGAATAAAGATATAAAGACTATTTAAATAAAAGAACATCCTTTCGTTAGAAATAAAATAGATATAAATCTATACTAATATTGTAAGTGGGAATGTGACTCTGTCTGTTACGCTTTCAATGCTAATCCGCTTAACCGAATTTGATGAAATTTGGTATAGAAGCAGCTTGAACTCTAAGGAAGAACATAGGCTTTTCAATACCTAAAACCTACGACAGCTCCTACCACATGGACGAAACCGTGGACAAAAACTAGTATCATTATAAACCTAACCGTTTCTTTCAATTATATTTTATTAATTTCAAAATGTTAAGTCACAATTTATTGTTAGATAAATTAATTAATTTAACCTTTGATGTTTATTTACATTCAACAATTCGGTATTTGTCCTTGATATAGGTCAGATGGAAATCGCTTCACGTGGTTAGTATGTTGAATATGGCCTACTTAAAGAAGTAAATCCTTAGCAAAGAATTTTACGTAGAATAAGAATATTTTCTCAAGCATTTCTCTCATGACAATAGCGGACAGAGATTGTTTAATTGGGTTATATATATATTTTAGTTTGGAGAGAAGTTTCTAGACAATTTTCTAGCGTAATGAAAACAAAGTAATTATGTCAAATTAAAAATAGAACTTTGTCAAAATGTTACAATTTTAATTTTCTTTAATTATTTTAATATTGAAATCAAAATGTTGGAAATTGTCGGCTATGTAATAAAAATACTTTTAATTTACCAAATTCAACCTGAATATTGACAAACATAGATCATGTTAATGAATTGTTTACCCAGTATTTTTTTTTAATAACCGTGCGTTTTATTTATATATTGTTATTTTTTATCGACAAATTGTTGTGTTGTTGTGTTTGTATAATGTTTGTATAATATGTTTTTTATAATAGAGTAGAAATATATCTTTAAAGAAGACATGAAAACACATGAACAAAAAAAATTACCAAAATTTTTATGTACAAAAAGATATAATATTATATTCATTTCTTTCCAAACACTATTTGTACGGTAGATAATGTATAAAGTTAACTCCAACTACATAGAAAACAAGTTTAAAATTGGAACATTTAATCTTCTGTATTATACTGTAGAAGTATATTTATCTTATTACAAATATTAATAATACTTCTTATAAATATCAAATATGTCGTATTGTATTTTATTTATATCATGACGCCGGGTCTTGACTAATAAGATTACTATTATGAGTAGGAGCGCGTTCGAATGAAAATTCTGAAACAGGTTTGAAAATATAAGCATGGAATATAAATAAAATTTCCAAATCTGTTTTAGAAATTTGATTTCGAGCACGCTCCTATATAATAATGATCGATAAGACCAGACTCAGCTTCATAATATCGAGAAAAAAAAATCATCATTTATATATAAATTTTATTAGTACTGTACACAGTATTAATAAAAATTAAATTTGTAATATTATTTATTTTTAATAATATACTTACTTCAAGAAATTAATCAATACTTTTTGCTATAATTATTATATTGTGTTTTATTTTTCGTCCATTTTATATTATTAATTTTATTTTAATTTAAACTTGCAATCTCCTATTTTTTAATCCTTATAGTTAAATTTCTGTTACAAAGATTGCCCGGTACGGATGGTTTTAAGGGTAAACCTCTGCATGCTTTTAAAAAAATGCTAAATGTCCTGTTCTATGATTACGTGCTTCTTACATTTGTGAACAATATAAATAAATAAATATTAGACAACATCACATACATTACTCTGATCCCAATGTAAGTAGCTAAAGCACATATGTTATGGAAAACCAGAAGTGACGACGGTACCACAAACACTCAGACCGAAGACAACATAGAAAACTAATGAACTTTTTCTACATCGACTCGGCCGGGAATCTAACCCAAAACCTCGGAGTGGCGTACCCATGAAAACCGGTGTCCACACTACTCGATAACGGAGGTCGTACCAATATAGTTTCAAAAAAACTTTGTAAGATTTCCTTGATGGAGAACTGTTTCATTTATTGAAGAAAAAGAAAATAAACTGTATGAAAACTCTTATGGTTTCATCAATACTACTGTCTAGACTATGTGTCTCTATTTGCAATAAATGACATTCTCTTGCAATACATTTTTATACATTCCTTTTCACTGTTAAGATAATACCGAGGTATGATTGTAACAATTTGCTAATGTACCTTATATTGTGTATTAAAACATGATATTCAAAGAAAAAACCTACCTATTTGCTATTAAACGCGAAGAGCATATCTATGTTGAATACTGTTATAGTATTTACGTCTTTTTTTACAGGTAATATCGTTTCATTTGTTTATGGTGTATTAATATTTATACATGATATATCTTTATTATTATATAAATATTGTTTATATATGTTTGGCTGTTGGCATATTAATATTTTGTTGATAAAAAATATTTTACTTTGTGGTAGGGTTTTGAGCAAACCCATCTGGGTGCGTACCCTCCACTCATCTTATGTTCTACCACCAAGCAGAAATGCTTAGTATTTTTGTGTTCCGATTTGAAGAGTGACTAAGCCAGTGTAACTACGGGCACAGGGGATATACCATCTTAGCTCCCAAGGTTGGTGGCGCATTGGTTATGTAAGGAAAAGTTAACATTTCTTACGGTGGCAATATCCATGGGCGGTGATAACCAGGTAGTCCATTTACACGACCCATCTACCTTTATCATAAAAAAAAGGTTTTTAACTGTTTATTTTGTTGTAACTCGTCACTAGATGATGATGCAATATATCAATAATTAATTATTTATACCGCGATCCCCATGATGATTAGTGCATATTGAGCTTGGAATATATAGAATATTATATAAAAATAAAGAGCTGCATTGAAGTAAAACAGTTCATTAAATCTCAAAAATTACTTGTCAGATATAATCAATCTTGCGTAAGGTATTTCCTTTATTAAAGGAGGTTTTTGCTAAGACCAATTGTTAGCCAGACTCAAACGTCAATCGACTTAGCAAATTTTATAAAATGGATGTACATAATTCAGAATGTAGATTAAACTACGGAGACTAATTATGTAATTAAAAATATTAATGGCCTACGTACGTATCTTATCCTATACTACAGTTTGAAAAGTTTAGGAATGTATGAATCGTTTACGATCGTATGCGAATAATGTTCAAACGAAAGCATGCTATAAGAACTAACTATCTCTCATGGCTTTAGTTTGAAGGTAATGGTTGAGTTAAATATTAACACATACATATATTTTTATAATGGACCGAAGGATATTAATAATATTATTTACTACAATCTTGGTATTTTTGGATCGGTCTATTTTTCGTTTGAAACGATAATATTAACAATATATTTTTGTTATTAATATTATAACAAATCCCACGAAGCAATAACGTCAGTTTGAATAAATAACTTATTTAATTACACTATTGACATTAGGTCAATTTCGAGACCCAACTTTTTTAATATCGAAATTCCACGATTTGTCGAAAATCGGTTTCGCCTCAAGAATTGTTCGGTAATAAAAATAAATAAAAGTGGAGGCGCTCGTTCTTATTGAACGCTGCATGGCAAAGGGAAACCGTGGGTCATTCCGTGTAGCCTTTTCCTTTGCCCTTGTCACCGATAAAATCAATCACCCTTAAAATAAGGGCTTTATTGTACGGGATTAAGTGGCGGGTCTCTTAGATCTATCTGTTCTTAAATTTTTTATAAAATCAGAAATGTTGACAAGTAGAAGCTATTTTTATCCGTAATTATTTTTTTATACATAATATCCATGCTCTTTGTGTATCTTATCTCTAGTTTGTGTTTTATTTTGGTTCGCTTGCTGATTTAATACCAGGAAGTATCACGATTTAAGTTTGAGGATATTTTGTTTTTCTAATAAAAATTGTTATAGAATTGTTATATTAAAACTCATCGAAGATTGGGTCTCCGTTACTGGACAAAGCATTTTCTCCTGTTACGAAAATAGCTAAAAAACTTATTTCAAAACTGCTGTTACATATTTATTGATAATGTCATACTCTCATCCGTAATGTGCTGGTTTCCTAACAATGATTTTCTCTGTCGCTTATATACACAATTTACTATAATTAACTACGATGAATCTCAAATAAATATTTTAGATTTGATTTAAACTAAATTTGTGTCTTTTCAAAGAGATTTACATAAAATTTTAAATAAACAAGGAAGTTTCCAACACTTCGGTTATTTAAAGACGGCGACTGAGCAAATACAACGCTTAACTTTAATATATAATGGAACAAAACTGAGGTAATAGCATTCTTAGAAACAAGTCGCTTTAGAAATGAACAACTTAAATGGTCAATTTGCGACGTCAATTTTAATAGCATTTTATACTGATCTTATACAGATAGATACACTGTTTGAAAAAAAAAAAAGTTTGTTTTTGTTTTATGTACGCACATATACATTGACGCTATAAGAAAGAATAATCATTTCTTACATCATACCAATGCGCTACCAACCTTGGGAGCTAAGATTAACAACATGGCGTATACATTGTGCCTGTAGTTACACTGGCTCATTCACCCTTCAAACCGAAACACAACAATACTAAGCATTGCTGTTTGGCGGTAGAATATGTGATGAGTGGGAGGTATCTACCCAGAAGGGTTTACACAAAGCCCTAAAACATTATTTAAGCTTTAGTATTCTTTGAAAGTTATGTCAAATCCAATTACCAAAGCGAGTCCTTAATATAGTGTTTTCACACTTTAAGGGTTTCAACCGCAAATGTATTTTATGTACAATTTGTAAATGAAAAAAATAAAATATTAAATTATTAAAGCTTATCCAGATATCTCTCATACTATTTTTATCGACTAAAGAATTAAAATTTAAGATCGTTTTAATATTTTCTAAGCATCATATATAAGATGTTCCCAACGTATTTGTGTAAATAAAAAAAGGAAAGGTTTATTCCTAGCAGTTTGTTATATTCAATGTCTTCCATCCGTACCTGTATACAAAATCATTTATTCTACACGACTTGCTCATCGATTTGTAAAAGTGATAAAACGTTCATTTTTAAGAAGTAATATATTATGAAGTTATTTATATACAATGTTTCCATTTTTTTCCATTAGTTAACAAAAAAAAAACCTAATAATTGTTTATATTAAAAACTTGTATAACTATATAGGTAATCTTAATTAATATCAATGAATATGTTCCTCAATGTGTAACCTTCAATATAAGTATTTTGTGTAGACCCTTATTATACTCAATTTGAAACCAGCAGGAGTAGTTAGGTAAAAAAATAATACTGTACAAATCATGACTGCGTGGAATTGTGACAAGGACGCATTGAACGGAATTCCGATTTGCTGGGCGAAAAATGAACCAATCTTCTGTCACCAGGGGGTAAATAAAATCTTATTAGTTCTATATATTTTAGATATCTTTTACACTATTACTCCAAAGTGTCTCTACAGTAATCGAGATAAATCTATATTGGAATTGGAGTCAAATATTTGTATATTTGCTATTATTTTGTAAATTGTAAAATAAAATTTCTACCGTAAGAAATATTATTTATTCCTTATATCACTAATAAGCCACAAACCTTGGGTACTGAGATGTTGTCTACCTTATGCCTATAGGGACACCGGCTGACTCTACCTTCAAACTGGAATACAATAATACAAACTATTGCTGTTTTGCGGTATGCTTTGAATAGGTAATAACAACCCAAACAGGCTAAACAAAGTCGTACGTACAATTAAATTCTTGTTACCTTTTAACGATAATTGTAATAAAACAATAATACATACGGCAAACAATGTTACATATGAATAAAGATTATTCAAATAAAGTAGATGAAATATATAAGGGATGTCAAGTTTGAAGATATAAGAAGAGGTAGAGGTGAACGGAAAAGAAAAACACTCTGCGCCTAAACCAAAGTAAAATGAGATAAAGTCAAAGTAAATTATGGTAAGAACAGAACTTTTGTAATTCGACAAATTAAAATCCGTGGTTCTTAAAGCAAATAAAACCGTCGCTCCTGCAACTGAACTTATTCCAGTCGTGTCATATCGTGTCGTTTAGGCAAAAAGATTCTGCAAGGCGTTTTTAATACGCTTTTATCTTTAATATTAAATATAATATCTTTATTACATTTTTTTATAGGATAGTCCATTGAAAATATATATGATAATTTGATAAAAGATAAATCGGTTCATAAGTAATATACATTAAATATTTAATGAATAAAACTGGGAGTCATTTTATTTAAATTTCAAAGAGCAAGCCTTGATATTAAATTACTCTAAAACCATGAAACACGATTATGAATACATTCGCACTCATTTTCACAAAATAATGCTTAACGACCAAACAACACTTTATCTCCTAAATGAAACAGCTATTTCAATAGTTGTTACGATTTATTTTAGTGACGTAAATTTGTAAAAGGATGTAGCTGTTTTTTTTTCTGAAATTTATATTAGACCATGTTGTTAATACAAAATAAGAATCAATTTAATCACATATATTCATTTCATATTTAAACCATGTATCAAACATCACATTTTTCAATTTAATTTAAAACTGATTTACAAAGAAATGCTAAAGGATTAACGTACGTGTTCAATATTATTAATAGTATTTACCTATTCAGGATTCAAGCATCACGCGACGATAACCAAGACCCCGACCAAACAAAGATAAAAAAAATATGTCGCTTCTAAGAGAAATCATTCGCCATGAATCTTAAACTGTTACATGTTATATTTGAGATGATTTGACTCAGTGGCTATAACATGAGAATATTAACCAAATATGGCAAGTATAGACGCAAAAAACTCTATTGAGTTTTAACGTGTTTATAACTCATCTTATGCTCGGCGGTAAAGAAAAATATGTTTCGTATAGCCAAATGTGTCAGATAAAATCCGCCACATATAAATCCCGGAATGGAGCTGCGTGATAAAATAGACTCGCATATTTTTGTCTTATCTGAGACGAAATTCGTATACAGGGTGTTACTTCCCTTTTTTTCTAAAAGCACCTGCACACAATTCCTCCATTTCGCTTACGTCATATAATGTAATAAGTTATACTATGATTGTAATATTTTATACAAGAGCAATCAGATAGTAACACAATGGGAATATATTGTTAAGCAGTTTAGTTTCAGACAGTATCAGAGAGATCTGCTGTTGTTTGGCATATTCAAAGCGATCAATTGACAAGATAATCTGCGGATTTTTTACACATGTTTTTGAAAACATAACAGATGCAGCTATTTTTATGAACCAGAGAGTTTAAGTGAGAGAAAAAATATAGTATAGTGATCTATATTGTTATTTATCATTATAAAATATAATCAAACTTACTTCAATTGATTGTACTGTTAAAGTTAAATATATTGGGATAATTTACATATAATACAAACATTAGTCTACTCAATTGTTGTAATTATCTTCACAGAATTAGATTAGAATTTTCTTTATATTAAATGTTATATATTCGCTCCTTGCGTTAACATTTCTCTTTCTTCTTTTCAGATCACTTTTTCACTAACCACGCTGTCTCATGTAAATTTAAAAGGATTTTTGTAAATTTTGAAACAAAAGCGTGCAAGTATTTAAATGATAAACAAAAGAATATTACCCATGTTATTTTGAGTAAAAAATTCTTATTTCGTTATTCTTGCACCTGATTTTTTTAAAATACTTTTACATAATTAAAAAAAAATAAAGCTTCATGATAAAATACCTAGTACATTTTAAACTAAAATAAAAACGGACAGAAATATGCGCAAACCGCAATGTTACCGATTAAACATGCTAAACATTTTGTACGCTCTAACATTCAAAGCATATTACGAAAACATCGCTAAAGACCTGTAATTCCACCAAAAAATAAAACCTATTTGTTTAATTAAACAACACTAGAATAAATGGTAGAAGGCAAAATAATTTTAAATCATAATAATCTTAAGGTCTACAAAGCTATTATCTTAATAAGAATAACAGAGACTTTAGTGTGTGGCTGAGATGAGCTCCTAACGAAAACAAAGTCATTATTTCCGAACGTAAGACATATTTTGAATGTGCTCTACTCTATGAAAGTTGGAAAGTGGGGTGACGAAAACAGGGCTCGAGAAAAGCGGAATAAATGCCAAACGTAGATTTGTCAATATAGTGTCGACGCAAAAAAAATCGTACATTTTTTTTTTTATTGAAATAATTACTATAAAAGACATACATTTTAACGTAATACAAAAAATAAAAAAAACCTATTTCTTTTCTAGATAAACTTCTTTTTATCGACAACATAAAAAAATGACTCCTAATGAATACTAAAGCTCCTCTGTTAAATAATAAAATAAGTGTATAAAGTAGAATACTTATAAAAACTATATTTTAAATAAGATTTAACTTTTTAGACAATGCAAGGTCAACTTATTTTGCCGCCAGTACCTCTCCCCATTCTATTGTAGGCCATTGAGAGGCTGAAATTGTTCCTGAACATTTCAACGCAGCTACAATCTCGGATATATAGTATTTTTTATGTGTTCCTTTTTGTATTAGGTTTCGTTTTAAAGGTTTCATTGCAAAATATTTTTAAAATATTTTTCTTATAAAGGAACAATTTATATTATTATTATATTATATTATATATATATTTATATATTTCTGTTATTACTAATAAAAGAAAAATATAACATTTATATGAAAAAAAAAACTTTTTGAAACTCGACGTAATTATAATAATAATATAATACGCCCTGGATTAAGCTTGGTAGTTTTTATTCCTTAGCATCTTGAAATTGTATTCGGAAACCGGGTTTCCAGGAAATAATTCACTGAGAATGAAAAAGGAATTAGTGTCGGAATAAAAATGACAATTGTACAAATTGAATTGGTGATAAACTTATGTTTATATTACGTTTTTTGCTTTATATATAGATATAAAAATCTCAAAGTAAATATATATTTAATAAAATTATTTTATATCATAAAAAATAAATCTATTAATTCGAATGTCTCGGTAGATTTGAAGCTAACGATTCCGATGTCCTGAATTTAGAGCCCGGGGCGAATAATTAAAAATTGGCTTTTCTGTCGATAAATACTGCTCACAGCCTGGAGGATGGCCCTCGTAGCCGAAATCAATCAAGACGATATCTCAACAGAAATACTATTACAACAAGTAAAACTTACCAATTTTAAGATTGTAAATTTAATATTTATGTTAAATACATAATATACATCTCATTTAATTTTATATAGCAAAATATACTATATGAGAAATAAAACGACAAAAATCTGTAAGCACATACCTACTTCGTTTGATATTTTACTCCAATTGTTCTGTTTCCCGCGACTTCGTACGCTTCAAATAGTTTTTGTACCATGTACCGGAAAACCTCAATATCAAATTTCATTATTTATATATATATGTATATTCATTATAATATTTAATTTTCAGTTACTTCAGAACGTACTACGTAATTTAGCAAACGTACGTAATAACAAACTAATTGAATTGAAATATTATTAAATTTTATTCAAAGCGGAAATGTTTACAAAATTAATTTCGGGTAGAAAGCTTCATCATTTTAACACGGACATCGTTGGAATTAATGTCTTCAAACGAGACGTTGAGCCTAAAATTTGCAATTTCGCCTGAGTAATCTGTAATAAATTAATTAAAAACAGAGTATTTATGGGTAATGTTCGACAATCGGACAATTGTATGTCGCTATCACATTTAAAAAAAAGGGCTTCAATGACCCCGCGGCTAGAATATGTGAATTATAATATTAATTCAAAGAAATCTTCAGAAAATTGGATCCATATACGACCATTCCCACAACTCTGCTCACAATGGGGTTTGAGTTGGATAAACTTAAATAATACGTACAAATATTATTTATTAAAGTCATTTGGCACCATCCTAAGATTAGTCTGATGAATGTTCTGAAGAAAAAGTTAATTCATATAGCTTACGTTTGAACTTCTTATCTGATACTCGTGGCGTAACGCAAATGTTTTCCGAGTCCTTTTTATCTTATTTCCTTAAAGTTTTAAAAACCGTTGAAAGTATTTTTGTTGTTTTTAAAATTTTACGAACATTGTATTCTGTTGAACATTTGGTGCCGGTTTTTATAAAATAAAAAGTTAAAATAATATTTCGCTTATTTTTTACACTTCATTACACAAATATTTTATATCATATATGTTTACAGAAAATGTTTAGAATAGATATTGCTCATGTAATTTATTTTAATAAGATCCGGGTATTCAACCTAAATTATTCGCTTGATTTGAATAAATTTTCTTTCATTAACTACCGTCACAGTGAAAATATTATAATGTAATTATTTAAAATAAATACAAATCACATATAATTTTTGTTTGTAAGTTTAGACAGCGATTGCTAAAAAGACAAATTTATTTTAGGTTACGCTGACATAATAACAACATAATATATTAAAACTATGCTCGAAATACTATAATCAAGACATATTATAAAATAAAGTCACCCCGCTGCGTCTGCCTATCTTTACGTGATAAGCTCAAAAACTCCCGAAAGGTGTTTAGTGTCTAGGTGTATAATTTATTAAAGTTTTTTTTTTAAATTAGCTGACATTTAATTATGATTGTTGAAGATGTCGAAAAGAATTATATCGACCGAGAGAGATAATTATGTAGAATGCAATAAACGATTTACAAAGATCCTTTTACTATGCCTACAGAGCCGAGCTAGTCGATAGTTTAGTATAGAGTAAAAATCCATATTAACCTAATTGTTACGTTTGTGTATCTGTAGAAAAAAAACTCAGCTCTTTCAAATATTAGTTTAATAGCTTCATTCATTTCATTTTTTTTTTACATAAATGTCTACTAATATGTATCATTTGAAACGATATCGTTATATCAAACATCTGCACATGATTCAACACTTTCTATAATGACTTTTCACCAATAAAGTAACGACTACAGCGGAAATTGTTATTCGCCTAACGTGAACAATTTCGGAACGTACTCAATACTTTATAGAATCATAAACACTGCTACTAAAATATAAGGTATATTTTATCTGTTTTCTTAATTTAATGGTTGGATACTTTATTTATTTCATTCAAGTTACAATCAAAATAATAAGCTCGAAACCTTATTCTCAATGGAAGAATTATTTCTTTGAGGGAATAAATATTACATGAGACATTTGCAGTCTATTACGTTCTACGTTTACTTATTATAATATGCCTATAAGCATATAAGTATAGGTATTCATACTTTTATTATTTTACACGTAAGATGGATTATGAGTTGTACGCCTTATTAAAATTAATTGTACATGATTGTATACTGGCCTGATTTTGTCCTTGCCTTGATCTTTTAATAGAGGTTGCCTGAAAGAGATCACTTTGAGGAATAAGGCCGTCTTTACATTTTTTCCCCGTAACTTTTGTATTATATGTGCGTAGAATAAAAATAAAGCAAGTGTTAAATTTGAAGCGTCAATGTCAATCACCACTCCTAACATGTCACAGCTTAAAAGAAGTTTGAAAAATATTTAATACTATATGTATAAAAAAAAATGAAAAAGTATGAACATTGTTATATTTTCAGGTACAAGCAAATGTTGAATACTTTACATAGGGTGAAATAACCGTAACTTTAACTGTATGTTCTGAAACAAAACCTATAAACGTTAAAAAACTCATTTAACGGAGCGCTTGGAAATACGTAAGCGTAGCGCTTTAACACGAGTGTATCTTTTCCTCTTGTAAATGAACCACTTTGCTCATATTATCCGATTTTTCATCTTAGTTTTTCTGTCAAATTAATATCATATTAAAGTAATATTCTCGGACATTTAATTATATTTAAAATAATGACTCAGTTTTTATTTAAAAGTTAAAAGTAAAATATTCCAATATAAATCTTGGTAGGTAGGTAGTTGGTAGGGGTTTGTGCGAGCTCATCTGAGTAGGTACCCCTGAGTTATAACATCACATTCTACCGCTAAACAGCAATACCTAACATAGAGATATAACATCAAGTTCCCAAGATTGGTAGCGTATCGGCAATGCGATAATTAATCAATCTTACGATGTCTATGGGAATGGGGAACCATTTGCCATTAGGTGGTCAATTTCTCAGTCCCCACCTATTTTTAATTAAAAATAAAGAGAAGCTAGTAGAATAAGTTTTGCGAGGTATTCTTTTTTTATGATATCGATAGGCGGACGAGCAAATAGGCCACCTAATGGTAAGTGGCCACCCTCGCCCATAGACAATGGCGTTGTAAGAAATATTAACCATTCCTTACATCACCACCAACCTTGGGAACCAAGATGTTACGTTCCTTTTGCCTGTAGTTACACTGGCTCACTCACCCTTCAAACCGGAACACAACAATACTGAGTACTGCTCTTTGGCGGTAGAATATCTAATGAGTGGGTGGTACCTACTCAGACGGACTTGCACAGAGCAAGTAATATCTTTATATGCATTATCTATTAATTATATAATAAAATATAAAATCCGATTTTAGATATTTTTAAATTAAATAAATGTAATTTGTTTTTTCCAAGTTATATTTTGAGAAATTTAAATAATAATAATGAAACTTCAGAGTTAAATTTATTATTTGAAACGTAGCCATGTCGTTATACAATCACGTTGCTACCAAAAAATTATTCGATAAATATCTTTAGTTAAACTGTATTAACAAAAATAATAATTATAACAGCAATAACATTCAATATCGTATTATGACAAAGTCAAAATTAATTATTACTTTTCTGAAAATAAAAACTGAGTGTATTATCAACTAAACTGTGTATAAAATTGATTCTCTAATACACACAAACACATACTAAGCGATTTATATTTGCACTAAAATGTTATCGTTATTTTATGTGACTTTCATCGCATTCACCTCGATGCATCCAATTTCATTATAAACTTTATAGACGTTGCTGTGTTCATGGATATACTTTTGAGAGCATTAAATATGATTTAATTTTCATTGTTTTAACGATATAACTTATAACAAAGGTATTATATTGATTAGATATATCAATTCAAAACGATAATCATGTAATTTCTTGTTAGAATAGTTTAATGACTTTTTAGGTTTTTTTTTTACTTGGTAGCACGTCTTTGTGCAAGCCCGTCTGGTCAGGTACCACCTACTCACCAGATATTCTACCGACAAATAGCAATACTAAGTATTATTGTGTTCCGGTTTGAAAAGTGACTAAGCCAGTGCAATTACAGGCACAAGGAACATAACATCTTTGCTCCCAAGGTTGCTGGCGCATTGGTGTAAGGAATGGTTATTATTTCTTACAGCGTCAATTTCTATGGGCAGTGGTGACCTTACCATCAGGTGGCCCATTTGTCTTTCTACCTACCGATTACATAAAGAAACATATTTCCAGTTTCTACGATACTTTTTTGAGAGCGCTAGTTTGTGTCTTTTCCAATCATGAGCGCATGATTTTTGGACAAAGGTTCGTTCACACACATCAATGTAGGATACAGAGGGAAACTAAGAATATAATTAGCATAGGGTGGATATAATGGTGATGGAACACAAGTCCCACTTAAGCTTAAAGCGAATATTATACAACTGTAATGAGACGAGTTGTCATATAAAGATCGATTGGACTGAGACGACAGATGAAGGTGAATATATTCAGCTGAGACGAGACGGTACGGGACGAGGCTGAGACGAGAATGGATAGAATACGAAATGAATATATAAGAGGAAGTTCGAAAGAGGCTCCCGTGACAGAAAATCTTAAATGAATTCGATTTTCTTGGTATGTAATGTGTTGGGATGAATGTCATATTACAAGAATGTTCTGAATATTGACGGATGTATAGATATAAAAATAAAAAAGGGGAAGGTGCGTATGAAGAATTATATGCGTGAAAAATAAGTAATTGAATATATTAATATAAAAGGATAAAAGGAAAAAAAAAACAGTGCTGATCTGAAATATAAGTGATCCCTAAAGTTCATTGCAGTAGTTACTCATAGAACAAGTTAACGTCTAAGTTAAATATTTTAATCGAACCCTTAATGACGAAGATAAAGTGAAATGTGAAAATTTTAACTCAAAAATATTGATCTATTACGATAAAGTCTGAAAATAAATAAAAAATATTTTTAACTGAAAAAAAAACTTTCTCTAAAATGAGTTTTATTTAAATAAAACAGAAAGTAAGATGTACGAAAAAATACAAGTAGCTTGCTTATTTAACATTGATTTCAATAGATATTTAAAAGCTATACAGTGAAGTTTGTTGGTACTTTAAGGGTCCTAATTGCTTCGGTTTCCTCTACAAAACGGTTTGGGTCGGCAAATTAAACAAGCGCAAGTCATTAGAAGTGAAGCGAAGTATATGTACATGTTTATACACAAATAAACTGATTGTAACGAGTTCATTACAGAAGCTTAATTGGAATCTTTACAGTGTTTTTTTTTTTAAATAAAAAAATGTCAATTAATTAAGATAATTCAATAATCACTGCACTATAGATAATTTCTTTATAGTAATCGTATTTCATTTTTGAAAAATGAGTTACTTTTGAAAGGGAAATTCTCGACCAGAGCCTACCGAACATTATTAATGGTTAATTATCATCAATGGTTGATATTATTTTAAAGAGAAAAAAATAGATGAGGATCAAATATTGTTAGGTTTAGGTAGTATATTGGACGTGTCATACTTCCAATATACTCCCTAAATTAAATTTCCTAACATACCTCTGAATTTCTAGTAATTTACCCAGACAAGATGTTCCATTCATAGTCAAAATATTTGTAATTAAAATCAAAATCTAAATATTCTTTATCCAAGTAGGGCTATAAGATCAGGAATGTTGAGGTTTTTTGTTTCTTATTGATCAATGATCATCTATATCTTGGTAACTTATTTCAAAACATAATTGACTTTCATCCAGTTAGAAAGTTTATATTGTATCAGTCTTTTAACGACCTACATGGGTTTTTTTTGCACTAAGTTTGAAATGTTTCGTTGTGTTGAACTGTCGTGCAATCTTTGATGTTGGTTAAAATCTTTACATTAAAATCTCTCTTAACTCTCATCGATATTGGACGGTTAAAAAAAAAAAACAAATATAAAATTTTCGAATCATCTACATAATCTGTGATTACCTCTAAATTACTCTAATTGTATTTTTATAAAGTAAAAGTAATTGCAATAATACGAATTATCATTGCAATGACATGAATATATTTTGATTGATCAATAATTAGCTTTCGCTAATTACTTACAAATATCACTTTCTTTGGCACCTAAAATTATGCCAAAATATGATTAAAGTACCTACTTAGTCCCTACAAATTTGAAGCCTTATCAGTATTTTTTTTTTATGACAACCGTCCGACAGATTTTCTGCAGAAATATTACGTATTTATTTATCATACTATTTATATGTTTAAAATTGTAATACATAGGTACACACATACTAAAAAGATTTTATGACGTCACGACGGCTCTGCTTTTTTTTGTTTCATTTAGTATGATGCACTGATACGACATGTAACTAGCAACTGACTGGATAAAAGGTCTAATGTCCTCAATAATGTGCTTGTCATATTCATAGGCTTTTTAAATTTCGAATGAATTCGAAGACTTATTTGAAAATGGTCTCAGCAATGATTTTGTTAAAAGCGTGTAAATGTTGCTTCTTTTTTTTTCCATGTCATTATAAAAATTGACATGCATTGCATTCATGCCATTCGGTCATTAGTATAAATGTGTTTAGGAATATCCTAGTCAACCGAGCTGTCACTTTTGAAAAAAAATATGTCATTCGAAAACTTTCAGTCTAATATAATATTTATAAAAATTATTTCACAGTTGCAATAAAAATGCATGGTATATGACAGAACTTTTCGCAAAATGCTTCTTGAGGGTACTCGCTTTAATGAAGCCAGTAACGACTCTCAGTCGACTGCAAGCTCTAGGAGAACATTTTGGCTAGTAAATAAATAATATTATCTTTATAGCATAGTTTAAACGGTTTTTAATTATCCTATTATGCAAATTAAAACACCCCCACTAACGCATCATTTACTCTACTATATAAAATCACTATTTAGTATTGTTATGTTTTGAATTAGCCAACATAATTTTAGCTACGGGAGATATTATTTCTTAAGTTTCCAAGACTGGTGGTACGATGGCGAAAGGTTAATATTTCTTACAGTGTTGGTATCCACTAACTATCAATTGACTCGCTGCATATGCGCTTACCAACTAATTAAAAAAAAATACAACATATTATTACCGACAGAACGATAAAACTACTGACATATTGTATAGTAAAATAAACAATCCTTGAATTGATAAGAAATATTTAGGCCTTAATAACAACACATTGATTTATATTAAATTATTAATGAAATACTTGTAGGAAACAAATATTTTTTTTATTAAATTACTCAAAATAAATGAACTTAAAAAAAATGTAATGTAAATGAAATGTTCTACTTTAATACCGAATAGCCCTTACAAATGATCATAGTATTAGCCTGAGAATAAATTACTATGCTCCCTATAAGCTCTTATACATATCTAATGCATATTCCCGGGCGTACTTAATCCTGCTCTTCTCGTCCAGCTGTCCGGTTAAATCTTTGCTCCAATTTCAAAATTAATCCCGGTGAAGTTAAATGAAAAATTATTTTTCGACATAATATAATTCCGCTTTGATTATTGGATCGACTAAAGAAGTAGTTTACGTAAAAAATTTGAACAATTAAAAAATAGCGAAATTCTTAATTTAATTTTTTCATAAAACTTTTTAAGTATTTGCTTGTATTACATGTAATTTTATATCGATAGGTATAGTAATTATACGATTACGTTATCAAGGACAAAATATATCTACATATAAATAGTATAAAATAGGGTCGCTTTATTGTTTCTGTCTTTATTTATTTTATTCTTCTAAATCACACAAAGGATATTGATGTGGTTGTCACTAAAAGAAATATTAACAAACGAGTAAGGTTTGTATATATAAATTGCAAATATTTCGTACAAATAGACTGACAAAAAAATGTCGGTTTTTTATCAATAAAAAAATGGTTTATCCATATTATTATTAATATTATAAATGCGAAGTAACTCTGTCTGGTCTTGTCTGTCTGGCTTTCACGCCAAAACTACTGGACCGATTTCAATGAAATTTGGTACACAAATAGTCTAGAGCCTGAGAAAGAACATAGGCAATACTTTTTATTTGTAAAAAAATGCTGTAAAGGGTTGAAAAGGGGGATGTAAGGCTGTAAGTTGTTGATTTTCATTTTTAGAATTAGAAGCATAAAACTTATATTTTAGTCTTTACACTTATAAACTAACATATCATGAGACCCACTAAGGACCAAATTTTGGAAATTCTAACCCTAAAGGGGTGAAATAAGGTGAAATACGTTTGTATGGAAGACCGTAATTTTTTAAATTAGAAACGTGAAACTTTGTTTGGGATACTGATTAAAAAGGAGTAGATATTTATTTAAGTGTTTCTGCATATACTACCCTACGGGGGTAAAATAAGGGTTGAAAATTTGTATAGAAGTCTGTCATTTTTAAGACAGAAACATGAAACTTTATTTATGGGTTACTGATTAAAAATGAGTTGATTCGCATTTAAGCGTTTCTGGATATTCTACCCTAAGGAGAGAAATTGGGTAGTCATTTCGTATATAGGATAGTCCGGAAGTCCGTCATTTTGAAGTTAAAAGTATGAAATTTTATTTTTAGGCTACCGATTAAAAATGATTTGATTCGCATTTAAGTGTTTCTGGATATTTTACGCCTAACGGCTGAAATACACACCAATGTAGTATACAAAGAAGTCTTACATTAACGTAATATTTTAAGTTAATTTGTAAATAAATTCATATTCTACGCGAGCAAAGCCGCGGGTAACAGCTAGTGTCCTATATCAGGCCCACAGAAAAGTCTGCAAGAGCATGTGCTTATCTTCAATAGCACAATAACAATAATTATTTTAATTTGTTACAAATTAGTAATATCTATGTGTTATTTGCGAAGCCATTTTCTCCAAATAATTATTAATACCAATTCAGAATAATATGTCAGTTACCTTTGGCATTTAATAATGATTAAAATAGTCTTTACACTATGACATTCGAATGAATAGACATCGTTTCCAAATCGATCAAAAATATCGTTCGCTTTGTAACAGAAGCTCGAATAACTGACGATAACGATAAAATTCGGTAAACGTAATCCATGGCAGTTAAGATTATCATATATATGAAGCATCTTTATCTACATTTCATGATAAAATAATTACTTATATTTCTCATTTATGATATACTTATATAAAAAATAAACGCTTTAAAATAAATATACCCACTTAATATTTTCTTCATTTAATAAAATATCAAATAATACACCAACCGATGATATTAAATTAAAAACGAATGAATTAGGTACTAACCTTGTTTTTAATCATTAAAGTATGAATAAGTCTCATTGAGAGAAAGTATAGCTGATCAAATAGGTTGGACTACCTTATTTCCTACTCGCGAAGATAAAACGCGAATAAAAGAAATACATATAAAAAAAAAGACTCAGAGACATAACAGTGATAAAAGGTTAATCATTCAGAATGGATTCCTTACACAAATAAACTGGATTCCCTCGCGAATTTCTCAGCCGCAAAATAAAGCCATCGCACTACGACAACAAAATGAATGGTTGTTTTCTTAAGGTGGACAATTTATTAAGCCTATGATCGGTGAGAAGATTTATCGTACCTTCTATTAAATGAGAATGAAATTTGTTTGGAATGTTCCATTTCATTAATTTTGTTGTTGAAAGATTAACTCAATCATTCGTTTATTTATTACTTACAGTAAACAATTCCATTCTTATTTGAATCGTTTGACGCGTTATTTTTCCTGTTTCGAGCAAGAATAGATTTGCAGTGTACTTATTAGTCAAGCAGTTCGAAATTTAAAAAAAATGTAGCTCTCATGGGACGCTTTACAGATACGAATAAATGAAGAAAGCAATATATAAATATAAAGTTAAATAAACACGATCAGAGACTTTCGTTGGTAAAATAAACATTTAACCTTCATCAATATATACGGGCGTAGAGGAGATATGAGAGCATAAGAGAGGCATATCGTTTGCCGTCACGACATACGATTCACTTATTACAAAGGGACGCCAGTATATTCATATGTTACAACTTTCCAGTTTCGAAAATAATGAAATAATCATTAATATCGACTTATAATATTAACTATAGCCTTCTCTTCAGTAATATCGCGTAAAGAGTAACATATTTTCTATTGGTTTGCTTAGTTTGAAAAAAAGATAATTACAGATGACAGAAATAGACATTTTATCTCATATTTCACAATTGTCCGATTGTCATAGTAAATAACGGTTTATAATTTCACAGTAAAACGTAAGTATACTGTAAATTAAAATATTAATAGAATAGAAAATACTAGGATAAACTTATTCCACTGGGCGCAGTGTGTCTTGCATATGAGTGGCGACTCACGACGACTTGAATACATAATTATGGAGCAGAAATTTATCTGACACATGCAAATTAACTTATCAAAATTTAAGTAAATGAAAACTCACTGTTCCTAACCCAAATTTGGACTCGTGGTGGTTACAAGATGTTAATAAAAAAAATTATATAACCACTGAGCTATCATGGCTCGAC
Source organism: Vanessa tameamea (assembly GCF_037043105.1). Lineage (NCBI taxonomy): Eukaryota > Metazoa > Arthropoda > Insecta > Lepidoptera > Nymphalidae > Vanessa > Vanessa tameamea. The sequence continues at coordinate 5,170,344 of NC_087322.1, forward strand.
CAAATCATTTTTACAGCACCTTTTAAATTTCTGCATATAAATTTTCTATATTCAGAAATTTTAAAGTAACATAAACATTTACAATTAATTGGAATTTTAATTATAAATAATTAAGTCTTGCTCTTAAATTAGGTAAGTTACATTAAAAAATATTTTATATAGAATATTTTAATACTAAATCTTATAAATTGTGTTATATCTCATAAAATGACAATTTACCGTCAAATGCCATCAATATTAAAAAAAAAAGTCAAGTATATTGTAAATCAACGTTTTATGTTATCTTTATGTTTATTTACATAAGAATTATTAACATTAAGTCCTTAAATATATACAAATATAAATTAAAATAAAATAGTTACTGTATAAATCTTGACCGCGAATGGAATGGTGGCAAGAATGCTAAAATATAAAAAACTAACCTCTCTTTTGAATGAAACTGATTTGAACGAATGATAATTAATCATACACCTTTTGTTCATTGTGTTGGTCTTGATATATTACACATTCTCTGTTGGGTATAGTATTGTTAATTAATTCATTCGGATACGTTAATATTAATATAACTAAGGAAGAAGGTGCGAAGATATTATTATAAAATATGTACATATAATTAGAGCGATCTTTCGGTTGTCCATCATCGCGTGTTGGGTTGGCCTAAATACTAATAACGGACGATGCGTGCGCGAACCGAAACTGCCCTGAATAATTTATGTCAGCACGTTCGAACGTAGTTATAACGTGAAAAAAAAAAGTTTACTTTGCCTACATTAGGGACGATGCGTTTTCTGTATTATCTCGAATCCCGTGGGTTTCGAGGTTTATTGCGTTTAAAACAACGGAAACGGAACGTAATACAGGGAAAGATTTTGAAATGAGTTTTGTTTTATTTTAAATATTCACGCGGAAGGGATTTCAGCTTGATTGAACGCGCACAAAGCGTTGGGTTCAATCCAAATTATCTAGGAGCTATTTGTGCCCCGCGACTTATCTGCATCAAATTTATTTTTACTGTAAATTCCGTCATTTGTATGCTTATGCAAGTATCAGACTACACCTGTGTCGACTTTCATCACGAATGCTTCAGTGGTATAAACTTGATAAGGTGACAAACTGACATACAGTTCTTATGTATATATAAATAATATAGTCTTAGTAATTATTGAGATATAATTTAATGAAAATGGAAAACAAGGATTAACATTATATAAAGATTGTTTCTATATTTCAATTAAATACAATTCAAGTAATATTTAGAGCTTAATATAAGAATTTAATATAAAGTATTAATCGTTTTTAACCAGATAAGTCTGTTAATAAGACTTCCCTTTCTCTATAAAACAAAAGGCTACGTTATAAATGTCGCTGAACAGAAACATTCGTTTAATTAAACAGGAACTTGCAAGGACACAAGCCCCGTTTATACGAAATCCCTTGTGTTTATTCACGTAAAGAACTAATGACAAACACTGGTATCGCGTGAATACCAAAATTTTAAAATTCACCCTAATTATGTGTATAAAAGTATGTGCATAACATATACATAATCAGCCTGTAAATTTCCCACTGCTGGGCTAAGGCCTCCTCTCCCGTTGAGGAGAAGGTATGGAGCATATTCCACCACGCTGCTCCAATGCGGGTTGGTGGAATACACATGTGGCAGAATTTCGTTGAAATTAGACACATGCAGGTTTCCTCACGATGTTTTCCTTCACCGCCGAGCACGAGATGAATTATAAACACAAATTAAGCACATGAAAATTCAGTGGTGCCTGCCTGGGTTTCAACCCGAAATCATCGGTTAAGATGCACGCGTTCTAACCACTGGGCCATCTCGGCTCTTAGTATGTGCATATGTGTTTATTTTGTTCTATGATAAAAGTTCACTTTGTTCACATCGGACATCGGATACATATTTCGGTTATATTATCAGTTTCACCGACTTTCACACGTTCATATTTCCTCACTAAATTTTCGTTCACAAATAAGCACGAAATAATTTATAAACCCATCTTAATCACATGCAAACTCAGTGCCTTGAACCTTCAACTTTCGATAGGAACGATATGTTAACGATATTATAATTAACGTTGACAATAATCGTTAAAGCCGAATAAACGTTGAAGGCAAAATCACTCTTATTAATTTTACTTATTGATATTGTTATGAACATAAAAGTGTATAACGGAGGATTTATCTCTCCTGGTACAGTACTTATAAGTCTGCAGACCCGGAAGATTTGGGTTAAGCCAATGAAAAATATTGAGTATTTCTGTCGTTAGTAAAATAGTAAGTTAGGAAAATAGCGGTTTTACATTTCCGTCACTTCGAATGCACGTAAAGCCGATGGATCGGCTCCTGATCTCCCTTCAGCCTTGTCTGATTGCCGTCTCCCCAAAACAAGGGTGAGAGAAAAGTAAATGCACAGCATACGTTTTTACGTTTTCTACAGAGAATAGTTTATTCACTTCAACTTGTTGCCAGTTACTATTTATATCAGATAAATCAGGTTAATAGTCAAGACTAGATCTATATTTAATATGTTAATATTCTAACTATTCGTGTTCAACCAAGGCGGTCATTTTCGAGGAGTACTATCAAATATAAGAGATAATTTAGTCCAAGTAAATCTGTTAATAATCTGAGAAAATCTAGCACAACCGATAAGTTCTCGCGTATGACCACTGAATTTCTGTGATTTTCTAGTCATTAAAATGTAAACATCTTGTAGATTACAGGCCGCCAGTGAAAATTTTTAACCGGAATAACTCATAATCTTTATAAGCTCAACCCAAGGCTTTAACCAAAGATCTATGGGCTATGAAAAACAGCCTTTTAACTAACAAGACAGCCCGCATAAAAATATATTTAATAATTGTAATGTTATCTTTAGACTAAGTAAACGCGTTCTCAGGTTAAGTCCTACTGTCTTTAAACTTGTTTAGTTTGCTGACCTTAACCTATACTTTGCCTGAAAATGTGGTTACAACGGCTAAGTTATATTTATAAATGTAGGTAGTACTTGTCAATCAATTCAGAAACAAGGCTATTTCTATTTCATATTATGAAACAGTTTAAAGGGTCTCTTGTACTAAGAGCTAGACATTCTTCTGTAAACAATAAGAAAACGATTTGTACGGATTAGCACAAATTTACTAGGTCTGGTTTACTAGTTGGTTTATAAAGCACTTTAAAATTGTCGTGTTTGAGATTAAATGTATTGTAAATCTACCACCGATTCGGAATGAGATTTCTAAATAGATGTGCTAAATAAATTAAATTTAAAGGGAATAGTCAAGTACCTGCATTAACATTAATTTTATCATTTATATTTCTGTAAAACAGAAATACTTGGTGTTGCTGAGTTTCGGTTTCAATTCTTCGCAATTATAAGAGTCATAACATAGGTACAATAGTTTACGAGTTGATGATGAAAGGAATAATTAAGGCTTCTTACAGTGTTGGCACAGTAAGAAGTATTAATTTCCCTTATTACAAGTGAAAACAAAAAATACAGTCAATAGAACCAGCCTATGTGACGTATAAGAAAACGTTAAAAATTTGCACCGTTGGCAGTTTCATAGAGTCATGATGACCTGGAATACCAATCTATCGTAACATTTCTAAAGAAATATAACTTATTATATTTTTGTTTACATCTGAACTTTTCAAGTAATTTAATTTCGTTCTTGTTAACGAACAAAACAAACAAGTATAATAAATTGAGTGTATTCGAATGTCTTAGATTCGGATACACTAAATTTATTATGAGACGACAAGTCTTGACATTTATTTCATGACGTAAAACTGAAGTATTTCACGCATATGTTTTACTGCTAAAATTAAGTTATTCTATTAATTAACAAAGTCATCTTGTAAAATTCTCTCAGTGAATTGTTGCTCCAAATGATTCCCATTGCGATTATAAACAACGTAATTACGATATAAAATTGTTGTGTAATAAAAAATAAATTATGTTTTACAATTTGTATCGCCACAAAGGCTAAGTGAATGCCATTCTAAATAGCATTCGCGTTTGACCTCAAATAATCTGAACATAAAAGGCATAATTTTAAAAATCCACCGGGAACGACATCCATTTCTCGCAACAAAATAAAGCTGACTCAATGTTCCTCGCGGTTTCACAAAAAACGCTTAGAGGGGACTTCCCAGTCTTATCTTTTTAACAAAACGCACTCGCGAAAGGTAAAACGACTTGCCTATTATTTAGATGACGTGACAAAGATTTTTATACTTATCCTTCATATTTCTTTCCTGATTTTTAAGAAATGTTAACATTACAATTATTTTTTGTTGATGAATGTTGGTCTCCTTTTAAATAACAAGTAAATATTGATTTCTTACTTACTTATATAATGCGTATAGCATTCAATATTTTAATTCGTTTGTAAATATTCAAAAATACTGGCACATAACACGCACACCGCATATTTTATAAAATAAAATAAAAATAAGCATATTTAAATTTCGAACGAGTAAAAGGGAACACAGAATATGGACTTAAATAAAAATAATATGTTAATTCGAAATAACAAAATATGCGATTTTTAAAATGTAATATATTATTATTGAGGGTTGATTGAGCGGATACTGAAACGAGCTATATTAAAACTTATAAATATTTTCATTTTAATTGAACACGTAATGATTGAATAAGACGAAAGCGGTATAAAATAAGTTCCATATCATACATCATGTTCTAATGAAATCCAAACGATATATAAATAAAAATCTGATATATGCGTTCATAAAACATTGATCAGTGTTCTGCGCGGTGAGGTCCTGGTCAAAAAAATCTAGAATATTTCTTTATATACTAGTCCTTTTAGTCTACATCTACATAGGTAAAGGCCGGAAAAGTTGGTAGTATTCAATAATTTTAAACGAAACATGAGTAACTTTTCATGAAAATCAATTAAAAATATTTCTGTTAAATTATACTTAAAAAAAAGTCATGGTCAAGAATGCCTGTATGCATAATACATATAAAATACAGGCCAGCGTTTTATTGTTAGCACGACGTACTTAAAACACGCAATTACTAAAAGGAAACTGAAACGATCAAGTTTTGCCACGAAATTGGAGCGTTCCTTCTACATAATATTTTCTTATATTCTAAAGTTAAGAAACCTTTTAATATAAAAACTATTTTGCAATTGTTGCATTAGTGACGTACCTGAAACGACGAAAGTTCAGCGACAAAGCAGACTATCATCGACAGTGTTGTTTCACTGCATCAGCTAGATGTATAAATTAGTCGGCGATGACGTCGACAGGGCATATTCTGTTGAAGACGTTGAGTGAATTTGTGCATGAATTTCAAGTCCATTCACGTTTCCTTCATTCTCGATTGTATCGATGTCGACCTTTTAGTTTGTGTCACTTCACTGCGCTAACACATTACTTGAACACTTTGAATTATATATTGTGTCACTTTATAGCATACCTTATGTTTATTTATTGATATAGAAGCGATTTTCTTTTAGTTTATTAACGTATAAAACACTTTACAATTTAACGAGATGCAATACGATGTTGTATTTAAAAGGTAATTTCTAAAGTTTACGATATAAAAGATAAGTATACCATGAAATTATAAATCAAATTTAATAAATTCAAATCCTTTATTCAATCTAACACTTATTGATTGTCAAATTAAACACATCAACCGAAAAAGAAAATACCCTGACCTGAGAAGAATTTGCGGAAGATACTTAGGCAAATAAAAATACTCAAAATCAAAATATACTTTATTAAAGTAGGCTTTTACAGGTACTAACCTTTGTTTAACGAGTATTTTCTCAGAGTATTATTTGGAGGTGAAATCTCCGTTTAGACGGTGATGCGTTTGATCTATCGTTGACGGGTTATGAAGGACATCGATCAGTGTAGGGAAACTCACGGTAAATCGGCCTCTATTTACTGAATTTCAAATAATTCGGAAATCAAGCTAACCTACCTTATGTTAAGCAATTTATACGACTTTAGATATTATACATTGTGTAGACAAATTGTAACTAAAGTTTCTATTGTAATATATGAAGTTCCCAGAAATGCTTTTATTTAACAATATACGTGTGATATTCTTTAATATAAAAAAATAATGGACATTTGATAAATATTGATAAATATTTTTAAATGATTTGAGAAATCTTTAAATGTCGAAAGAAATTATAAAAATATGATAGAGGAGATTTATGTTAATTTTTCGAATAGGCCTTTATCTTAAGAAACTATTTAACTTAACTTGCCGATTAAAATGTAAAGATTACATTTTATTTGGCAATTTAAATTAAACAGTTACACAACTGCTGCCAATATTATGAACGGAAAAGAGGTTATATATGTTGTATAACGTCATGATTTTTTGGAATTGTTTTAATAATAGCAACGCATAAAGAATTAAAATATCAATTATGACGATGCCTAATTTTTCTATAAAATAAAATACAAAGACAATATTAGAGGCCATCATTTTGACTTGGCAAGAAACAATATAAATTCAAATCTCTCTTTATCATAAGAACAAGTTAATATTCGTTTTATTCACCATCTTAGAATGCAATATCTTTTGTATCGAAAGCAATTTACTTTAGTCCCAGGGCACTGCGGTTATCCATAGCATCTGCGGTCAACCGAATAGCAAGACGGGGCCTAATTAAATTGACATGTCTTAGACAAGACACTGAAAGCGATATGAGCTAATTAATATGGATATTATACTCCTTTGGTTCCACAATTACCACCAAAATCATTATTTATTAAAACCAAACCACTCTAATGTTTAATCCTATTTTTATGCCCATTATGCAAAAGTTCATATCAAGGCTGCTGTAAATATTAATTATTTAACAATAAATTGATATTCGTGCAATTCAAATATATAGTCCAAATTTAAAGTGGGTGATATTACGAAGCGCGAGTTCTATATAAAACCTACTTTTCTATATATCTATCTATTTCTATATAAAAACTAAAACCACCTTCAATGCTGCATCTTCTGTATTTAATTTATATTGGTTTAGTTCTTTTTCAGTTCGTGATTTCAATACAAAATGTAGATGCTTGATAATAATCATTGTTCTTATTTCATATATATATTTTTAATTTTCTTTATTATGAGATAAATTTGACTAACGGGAAAATAATTGAATAGAAAATTAAATTGAACGAAAAACTATCATTATTATCGGGACTCGAAATGCAATGGAAGTAAATTGCTTAATTTTGGAATGTTATAATTCGCCAATTAAGCATTCGTTGATCAGCTATTCCAATAAAAGCGAAACTGGCAATCAAAAGCTTCATTCCATTCAATGCGTATTCGTGCGTGAAATACTTATATATTATCAGAATTTAATTTAAATAATATTAAACGATCAATTTATATTGCATATTTCCTTCGATTCGTGTTAATTGTAAAATATCTCGATTCATGTTGTTGAATAGCTATTTATATTTATAATAACATTCAAGGACTTTTCTCACCATTTACATAATTATTATATTCAATTACATATATATTTTGGAAATATAAAGACGAAAATGGTTTTCTTGACATTTACTGAACTGTTTTATGTAATCATTTTGTACGAAAAAAATAATATTAATTGAAAAAAAAAAAAAAAAAGTAAATAAGGTGTTTAGATATTAGATGTGTTCATGTTAATTCAAATTCACAATCAGTAGACACCAATTTTTTTTTTTTTAATACAATTTTATTCGTGCGTACAACCAAAAATAGTTCGAAATTCAAAATTATTCTTGCAATAAAGTTATAACGTGAAACTTAAATGAAGCTATTTTATATACAGGAACGTATTAACCACGTAGCTTTAGTCAAACAAATTTGTTACTCTCACAGTTTACTCACTATAGTTTCGCTGGCGCCAACCATTTATTAACCTAATAGGTAGACTACGTAATAATAGACGTGACGTATTTTATTCGTAATATTTAAAAGACACGAGACCATCAGCAGTTCAGTTCACTTGAAATATTAAATTATTGTTTGATATCGATTAAAACAAAATACTACTAAAATATTAAAACGGATTAGTTATTATATATTAAACGGCTTCTACAAAAAAAATCATAATTTTTCAACATTTCAAATAGAATATCCAAGCAAGTTTTAATTGTGATTATACAATATAAATGAAGGTTAAAGCTACCGCCGTTTCAGAGCTTAGTATCTAACAAGAAGAAGCTACAAGACTTTTTCATTTATTATTATATTTTAAGCGTAAGTAGGGTTTTATAGTTTGATTTTAAATGTTATAGTAAAAGTTATACCTCTGTATATAAGTCTCTGATATTATTGTAGCGATTCAAGATTGTTGCAGACTAGCCGGCGTCAGTCTCGGTCGATGTACGAGTGCAAAACTCTGAGACAAAACCTCTCCCTCTTTTCGTTTTAAAGCCAAATAAAGTTCCGCAGTCTGTATTATATGCAACTTATTTCATTTGTTTCAAAATTTTGGACTTCATTGTTTTATATGTAGGCTTTTCTGTATTTTGTAAGTACTCTTCATAATGACTAAATCCTGACTTTTTCATCTCATTTTCGAAATATACGTAAGAATTTAAATAACATTGTTGAGATAGCTTAATTCTTTTAGTTTTTTTCCTCGTAGATATATCTATTCTCAGAGATAGCTTAATGTATGCTACTGTGGAACATCTAATCTGTTTCTCAGTAGCTAAATATTGCCTTGGGGAATAGTTACGGAATTCTACATTTGAATACATGCATGTGAAGACGTTGTTAATGTAAAGATAACTGCTGGGAGTAAGTTCGTATGGTATAAATATTATATTAATAGAAAATGATTACGACATGAAATACATAACGAGATCTTTTAAATTCATGAATAAAAGTATGATGATTTTTTTATCATAATATACCTACTATATTTAATCTCAATCACATTAAATATTAAAAAAAGCGGCCAAGTGCGAGTCGGAGTTGCCCATGAAGGGTTTCGTAGCAGCACGTAAAAAGATTTATATTTATTAAATTAAAATAAATTGTGGTAAATCGCGGTTTTCGATTTATGACGTATTAAAAAAAGACTACTTACTAGATTTCGTTCAAACCAATTTTGGGTGGAAGTTTGCATGGTAATGTATATCATATATTTTTTTTAGTTTTATCATTCTCTGACTTTAGAAGTTACAGGATGGGGACACACACATTTTACCAATTTGGAAGTGTCTCTAGCGCAAACTATTCAGTTTAAAAAAAATGATACTAAAAACCTAATTATCATTTTGAAGACCTATCTATAGATAACTCACCCACGTGTTTGGGTTGGTGAAAAAAAGTTTGAGTTTCAGTTCTCAGTATAGGGAACCCCAAAATTTATTGTTTTTTTCTATTTTTGTGTGAAAATCTTAATGCGGTTCACAGACACCTACCTATCAAATTTTAACAGTATAGTTTCAGAAAAAAGTGGATGTGACGGCTGGACGGACAGACAGACAGACATGACGAATCTATAAGGGTTCTGTGTTTTGCCATTTAGCTACGGAACCCTAAAAAACAAGAACAATAAACTCTGTATAAATTTGTATCACGATGAGTCAGTGAACAGAACACATGGATTTTCATGTAATTAATTTATTTTTAATTTTTTTATCATGATCAGCGGTTACGTAAGATATTGAGAATACTTCATATGCTGCTCTAAATTTTGCCACATATATGTATATATATATACATATTCACTAACCCACAGTGAAGTAGCACGGGGAACTCCAGTCCTTCTCCTTATGAGAAAAGTAAACTTTTTGTCAGCTAAAATTGACAGCCTGTTAGTTTAATTTGTTCTCGATATTCGTATAACTCTATAATCTTGTTTAGTTGAATAAAAATGACATTGCTATACGCTTAAGAGGCAGTTTTAAACGTAGCCTTATATTAACTTGTCGCTTTCACCTACGGCTATCATTAACGTCTGACGTCAATTTATCATCAATGTAATCTAATTTCATATACGAATCTAAATAACTGTTGAATTTAGGTCAAAGGGTTATACGTTTCCAAGGTTTTCTTTTTGAACTTATGTTCGTATACGAAAACCATTTTCTTATTGACGATATTTAAAAGTAATACGATCAACATATTTTCGCGTTTCTTATCTCTTATTCATTTTCAAGGACGTTGATTAAATAATTACTAATAGAGCTTACTGACCACTTGGTCACTAATTCGTCAGGCCCAAATGGCAAAAATGCCAAAGGACGCCCCACATAACAATGAGTAGATGAAATTAAATAAATTTCTTAAGAAGACTTTATAAGCAAAGACTGGAAACTGTTGAAGGGGGTGGGCCGAATACCCACCAAATTCAAATAAATATATTTCTATGTTTTTACTTTTCTATGTATGTTAAGGAAATAAGAAAGCCTTTATTATTATTGCAATAGAGCTTACTATGGACTTGCGAAGTTGAACCAAGCAGGACGAGAAATTGTTATTATTTAATAGAAATCTATAATTTACATGACGTATTTAGAAGATATGAATTTATCATTATAATAGAATGTATTATAATTATAAATTACGATTTTCAAGTAGAGAGTAGATTTTTTTAAAATAAAATTAATACCCATTATTACTATACCTGTATACTGTATATTTTATTTCGTAAACATTCCGTATGATATATGTCTGTCTAATTGACGGAAATGGCGAAAACGATTAAAATCCCTTGCAACCTTTGTAAAACAAGGGTTTTATAATAAATTACTGTTATTACCGTATCATTTAAATATGGACTAAGGCCTCTTCTTTTGAGAAGAAGGTTTTTAGGCATATTTCACAAAGCTACATAAATGCAGGTTGGTGGATACATATGTGGCAATTATTTTTCTACCCACTCATGTAGGTGGTGAATAATACCAAGGTGAATTATAAAAACAAATTAAGCAAAAGAAAATTAAATGGTGCTTGTCCGGGATTGAACCCGCAATCGTTGGTTAAGATTGGCTTATGGTTAGACCATTGAGCAATCTCAGATCCATTTCAGATCATACCAGTTTTTAAAATCGTATCTCTTATATATAAACCGGAAATAAAAGGCTTTAACATAAGTAATAGTTATGTACCTTTATTTTGAGACGTGTAAATATCATTAGTGTTAAATACGTTGCAATTAAGGCTATAAATCGTCCGTATGATGTCGTTATATTTAGTGCAATTTAACAATTCCACTAAAGTTATATAACTTTAATGACTTAGACGCTTGCTTCAACTATTTTATTGACAATGTTGTTAGAGGCACGTTTTCTTTACAACATTTACGAAGACCCGATTATTCAATTTCCGAATGCTTGAAAACGAAAGCTTTTCCGAATACAAAGTTAACAAAATGATATTGGCTTGACATTGGATTGAGAATCGACAATTTTGGGTCAAAGAGAAATTACTTCCAATACAGGCCAAGCTTTGTTATACTGAAAATATATTATAATATATCTGTATGGTAGATTTTATCATGTCATATCAATATCATGTATAAGATGTGATTATTTAAAAAAAAATACCTACTATTTTTTTTTAATGTGATTAATTGACAGCCAGAATTTTAATTCTGTACTAAATATTACCTTTTAAATAAAATATTACTAAAAATTATACTTACATTATTTTTGTACTTAGAACAAAATAATGCCGCATTTTACACGAAATATAAATGTAACACAAGACTTAAACTATTTTAATACTATTCATCAGATTCATATGTCACCAGCGCGCAATAAAATTCATTTTCATAAAATTTATTTTTCGTGTAGACTGGAGGTCGTAAAACCATAACAACTACTATAGCTATGGAAAATATTTTACACTTAGTGGAGTGTAGGACGCTTTATAATTAATATGTGTTTTGTATAAAACGAAATGAAATTATATTTCCAAATAACTCACGATTTTCTTGGCTTGCGTTAATTATGTCGTGTTATTTGAAATAAATAACATGTGCATATTTTATCAACTTGATTGAGCTACAGATATTTTCATTTCATTTGAAAGCAGTGAGATTTTAAGCGTAAATAAGTGCTCATTAAAAGGTGTCATTTATGTATTAAAAAATTTTTATCTTTTAATAATTTGAATATTATTTTTTGCATAGTTATAAAATACCGACTCTACCAATAAAAAGCAATTAAGCAAAATGAAGGCAAATCGTAACATAAAATTATTTTTTAATATACCCAGCGACGGAGATTAATATCACAGCCTTTACAGATGCAACTCGGCATTAGGTATATCCATTCATTTTAATTGTTTAAACTGATTTTATAAAACTTATTTACACATTTTTATTAAAGAGAAACATTATTAATAGTTGAACACTGAGACTCCTAACGTAATCACGAACTCTTTTCAACGGTTCTATACACAATTATTTATAAATTATACAATTTGTTAGACGAGAGTGACACATTACTATTTATATTGAATTCGACGATCGTGACAGCCGGCTAATCAAACATTTCATTCGCGCTAGTCCATATTTTTTGCTATTGTAAACAAGTCATTTTGCGCAAATAATGGTTCGTTGGTGGATTATAGAGTGACATTTCGAAGGATTTTACTCAGAGTCTATGTACAAAGCGGGGTGCAAAACGCAACACTACCCCCTTACGCGGCGAGGTTCCAACTGAATCACCCTCGATTCGATGCCTCCGCCCAACATAGAGCGCTTGCTCGACTGACTTCCAAAATAATATTCAATCTTACTGTCTTCACTTTAGAGTTTAATTTTCTGTGACATTCACGCTGTGGTGAAGAAGATTCGTGCTTCGTTCTCTTTAAGCGGCCAATACGCATGTCCACGACATTGTGTAATATATATAATTTCGTATAGAGGGCATAGTTTCCTTGTACATTTAGATTTTCAGAGTTCAAGGACTTTTTCGATATTTGTTAAAGTTTCAACAAAGGATACAATTAAACTTTTAAAAATATTTTTTGTGTTTAATTAACTCATACAAAATATTTAATTATGATAAGTGGTTCATGATGTTATGACACGTCATATTTTTAAAAATATTTTTCGAGTCCGTCGTTTTTAATGTTATTGCACTTTTGTTCTAAATAACTTTTATACTAATGCTTTGAAGTCAAATTTTGTTAACATTTCTGAGTAATTTATTTTATTCTGAGAACTCAAAAGTCTTGATAGTTGAATTAACGCAAATGATTTAATTCATTGTTAAATTAATTTAATAAAATAAAATAAAAGTTGAGCATAGGTGTTATTGTTTTACAAAAAATCCTTGGAATCGAATATCTAAAGAAGATGACTATTATCGATGCACATGCATCTAGCGTTATCCTTTGTCGTACTTAGACATTAAAAGATACACAAATTATACTTTAAGGGATTGTTATGTAGACATCGATAAAAACGTTCACTATAAATTTTTAAAGAAAATATTTTATGCGCAGACACGACTGTACTATATTATTAAACGCCTTTGTTCATTTAACGTTCCTTTCTTTGAACAGCGCGTTCGAATTCAACATAACGCAATTTACATGTGGTCCGCTCACATCCTTCAAAGGATGAATGGGAAATATATTCATTTCCTACTCAACTTGTGATTACGCCTCAATTCACCCCCGAATTGCTAGCAATCGTTTATTTTATTATATAAAATTATTATATTTTTCTGTACGTCCTCTTTTATGGAGTATATCCTAGCTTACAATGTCGGCACTTGTTATGCATTTATTGGCAAAACACAATACGCGTTTGCCATCTGGAAATTCTTGTAATCGAGCAGGCGTCCTTCTGTTTTTAATAGGATGATTGTGTTTGCTTTCATGTATATTGGTACGTATTTTAAGATTAAAAGATGATTTTGAATCTTAATTAATTTTATCTGATGCTATTTTTTTTATTTAAACTAAAGATTTGAGCGAAAAGTATTTTTTCTGACGTATTTAATACTGATATCAATTATATTATTTGTACTAATATAAAAGCGAAAGTAACTCTGTCTGTCTGCCTGTCTGTTGCTCTTTCACGACCAAACCATTAAACCGATTTCGATGAAATTTTGTATGAGGCAAGCTTGAACTCCAACTGACTATAACTAGTTAAAAATAATAATTTCGTTCTTATTTAGATAATCCTAGTTATTAAAAATACATTTGTTCCTTTATGCTCAATATAAATATTAGTAATTTTAGTAAATTAGAATGTTAAATGACTAAAAATTTACTTAAACATAATTTTATATAATCTATGAAGTTGCTCCATTATTTTAATTGTTTTAGAATATGTCAAAGGTCATGCAGGCTTCCTCACAAAGTTTTCTTTCGGGCAGATAATTTTTTTTTAACTATAAAAACAGAGTAACCTTCAGGTCTTTTTCCAACTGTATCTTGCTCGTAATTGGGCTTTATGTTTAATGTATTATGAGATAAAGTCCCTTAATATTTTATACAATGAAAGACGAAACTCGCCCGGAAGAAGTTTCTAAGTAAGTTTAAATGGCATTTCAATAATTTACATAGATCTTTAAAATACACTAAATACTTAATATTTAAATTCTCCTTCGGATGTTAAAGACATTACTTTAGTACTGTAGTGAATAATTTCAAGACTCTATTAATTAAAACGACATTAATGATGATATCCGAAGATCGTGCTGAGTAAAGTGCTTCGAAAGGTGATGAATTTGATTATGATAAGATTAAAAAATATCTTTCAATAACTATACCAGTTGTTCCTCTACTTTACTGTTAAAACAATACAGTGTTAATTTAATTATATTCAAAGATGAATGAGGCAATTGTTTCGACTACAGATGTGTAACAAACAACATATCTTACGGAAAATAAAATAACAATAATAGTAGATTATCAATCAAATCATATGTGTGGAGTCACATCTTCACCTTAAAAAAACATTGCAATATACATTAAATGTACGAGACATCAGGGGAGTTTTCAAAGTATCAATTAAAAAAAAAAAAAAAACTAAAATTTTATCCGGTCCAATGGTTGGAATACATAAATCTTAACTGATAACCGAGGGTTCAGATCTAAACAAGCATCACTGAATTTTGATGTGGTTAATTTGCATTTATTATATCTTTCGCGTTTTTCCTTTCAGGAAAACATCACGATAAAACTAAATATTGGATACACGTGCTTCGTGCAATGAGCTCAGCCATTCCTTGAAAATGAGAGAAGGCTTTGGCCCAGCATTGGGCTATCACTTGAATTCATATTCTTTATAGTAAGTAAGTAATTATACCATCAGAAATCTATAAAAATCAAAATATATCTGGATACAAACAAAATAAATGATAATATATATTTTCTGATCTTCTAATGACTATGGAGTATGAAAACAATTACACGATGACTTGCTGTATAACTTCGCTCATTTTTTTAATAGATTACTGTCAGAATAGTTTACATTTAGATTTATTGCGGCGGTAATAAGTGAAATGAAACATATTGGAGCAGCGTTGTGGAATATGCTCCAAACCTTCTCCTCAAAGGGAGAGGAGGCCTTAGCCCAGCAGTAGGAAATTTACAGGCTGTTAATGTAATATAATTTATGTTTCATATTGAGAAAAAAAACACTTTAAGCAAAGAGACTGTGTCTAAAGTAAAAGAACATGCTAAATGTAAAAAAAAATAATTAATTAAGCATTGCAAAGTAAATGTTACATAGCTGGGCAATCAGCATCACCTTTTAAGAAAAACATTTGAAGCTTGTTCACCGAGAGATGGTGGATACATCTATGACAGTACGTAATACATATTAAACACAGTTGTGATTTTCCGACTCTGAACACGCTACTTTTGGTTAAGATTTACCCAGTTCGCCATCCTGTCTCTCGCGTCAAGTCATTTATCAGTCAAAACATACGTCATTTTTTAACTTTGCTAATGCCGTCCATCAAACACCTTATACTGAATTATTTGTCGCTTCCTTAATATGTGATATGTGCGGCTAGCGTGTTTCGTACCGAAGTGACAAATTGACTTTTGTAACGACACGCATGAGCTGCCCATATGAATTACGTCATACATTAGATTACGATAAAGCTTATGAAAATATAATTCTTATATTGAAATAGATTCGTTTAAATTGTTTTTTTTTTTCTTTGAATTATAAATTATATTAAAATATATACTTCTACATTTAAATTGGCATTAGTTGTCTTCGATTTTGATAGTGTGGATGTTATTAATGAAAATCCCTTAATGTTCATTCAAAATTACACATAATATAAATGCAAGAGAACCGTGGCTAGGACCGCTTTTCACTTATTTTTTTTTTAATACAAATAAAAACAGAATGATAAAAGCCTTTCGTTCTATTGAAAAATAATCGACATTTAACTAACCAGATTATGTTTGGTTCATCTTAAGCTATTATTTTTTTTCATGTATATAAATTATGTATATACTTCATCATTTGCTTGGCGTTGAAGAATATCATCGTGAGATGTGGCGGATAAAAATATGTCATATTATGTTATTACAAAGCTACAAATAGCTATAATAAAAAGAAGCTTTTGTACCTTTACTAAAACGTTACTAGCAAATGCATGTTTTTATTTCAGTGCGTCTGGTGATCGAACAAATTAATAATTGCATAGTTCATGCTAAAACTAATAATATCCCATTTTGAATACGTAATAATTTTCTAGAAATATTTACAACATATTTACAACATTATGTAATTCAGGACATTTTAGATGCTACCGATATTTCTGATCGTATCAGATAGCCGTTCGGACATTTAGGTGAGGAAATAGAGTATGTGCTATTGTTTCATACTCACCATTTGTAAACAATAGCTTTAAATATAACATATTTACCTTTGGTCAGGAAAATATCAGAAAAAATAATAAAAATATGAACGAACCTGTGACATTTAACATCAATAGGTCATTCCATCATTGGTCAATAAATATATAGAGTCACAGTAGTAGTCACAGTAGTAGTAAATCTATACAGTCAGTACATTACATCTGAAAACTAGCAATTGAAAAATCATGATCATCAATAGCCAATCTTAATCCACTGCTAAACAATGAACAGAGACTCATAAACCTTCAGTCGTTTCTAAGCACAATATGCAAATTAATTCTAAATTCCATTCCAGTTATTTGAATATTATATAACAGAGATATTACTCTATGCATTGTATATAAAAATCAGTTGCCAAATGTTTAACATAAGTATTACGTACGGAGAAGGTTTTTATTACTATTATCCAATTTGTTGTAACATTTTTTACTTGGTGGGAGGGTTTTGTGCAAGCCCATCTAGGTAGGTACCACCCACTTATTATATATTCTACCATTATATATATATATAAGCTAACCAACCATTATGTTTTGTGGGGGACGGGGATCGGGCCTCCGGGACTCTCGCATACCGGACGAAACGCGGTAGCTTGGCTACCACTTTACGCCGATTTTAAGTGATAGAGTGGTACTTCCCCGGGCGTGCCGGCCCATTCGGCTGCAACCCGAAGGTATGCAGTGTGGCACTACCACTAGTAATACTTTGTATTCTTTTGTTCTGGCTTGAAGAGTGAGTGAGCCAGTGTAGCTTCAGGCACAAGGGATATGACATCTTGGCTCCCACGGCCGGTGGCGCATTGGCGATGGTGACCAATTACCATCAGGTGTTCCATTTGCCCGTTCTCCTACCTATATCATTAAAAAAACATGCCACTATATGACGCTGCAGCATCGATTTCCATACTGTTCTACTAATCGCTATGAAAATTAGTTTACATAAATATCTAGGCACCCCTTCTATTTTCATGCTTAATCAGCATAGCTTCGTAACACACAAACTATTATCGAACGCTTAATCTGCCATTAAATACAAATCATTTATTATTGTAAATAAATATTAATAGACACGTTTTTGCTTAGTGTGATATCATTTTAATGAACGATAACGTTAGTTTAATTTCGATGTTGATATGGGAATCTCTATGTTTTTAATAGAACGTATTAGACTTGTCTCATCACTCAGGCTTGATTGTGCGATAGCGCACGCATTGTATTTTCCCCCCTTTGTCACTGTATTCCATTTCATGCCGTACAGGA
Organism: Vanessa tameamea; assembly: GCF_037043105.1. Taxonomy (NCBI): domain Eukaryota; kingdom Metazoa; phylum Arthropoda; class Insecta; order Lepidoptera; family Nymphalidae; genus Vanessa; species Vanessa tameamea. Next base: position 5,188,473 of record NC_087322.1, read on the forward strand.
ATTATTAACTCTTTGTTTTAAATTACCGTACTTTTTCAACTGTTCGGCTTTGTTTTTTTTTTTTTTTGTATTCCAAAGATTATACTAAAAAATTAAAGTGAATTAAATGAAGTAAAGGTTTATTATTTCCCACTACTGGGCCAAGTTGCATTTTTTAACTTTGCCGTTTCATAGATTCAAGTCATTTATAAAAAATACATTGGTAAAGAAGGCATATTATTCGATAAAAGATTATACGGATGATAAAAAAGCGCGGAGTTAATGCTTGTTGACTTCCAGGCAGTAGATATAACATACATATATAATTGTATTTAACTAACATGACTGTATTTTTAGATGTTGAAAAAGAGTAACTACTGAGTTTCTTGCCGGTTCTTCTCGGTAGAATCTACATTGCGAACCGGTGGTAGCTTTACTTTAAATATTTTGTTAAATGACGATTCAAAAAAGTGCTTGTAAAAGTATATTTTGATTTGATTTTTCTCCTTAGTAGAAGAGTAGAACTTATACTTCAATGCGAGCTATTTTTACAAGTTATGTTATTCTAGTTTTCCTCAATATATTTTTATCCGCCACCGAATACGAGATAAATCATCCTCCTCCAATATCCAAACCTGCAAGCTCGTAGTCTTCGTTTTTGAGTTATAACCACTAAGCCATCACGACTTATTTCTTTTTTTATTAAATATAAAAACATGGATTAATAAAAAATTACGTTGTATTGAAAAAGAATCGACATTCAACTAACCAGATTTTTTTGGTTGAATTTTGTCAGAACATGAGCTAGGCTTTATATGATTGCCCTCTAGGCCCTAAATATGTGGCCGAATTCTATTTTATAATATAAAAAAGCAGTTTCCAGTTAATTTCGTGCGTAAATATAATGCTAGTTTATCATTTATCTTTGTGTGTCAAAACTTTACCACGTAATTATTCCATATTTGAAATAATCGTACCTTATTATAAAGTGAAAAAATATTCGAACTTTAAAATTAATTTTGAACAGCAATAATAAAGTTTTTAATTGATTCATGGAGCAATTCCCGAAGGACTTTATTTCCAAGCCCGTGTGACGATACTAATTTATTGAATGAATTACAACTCCCAACATTAATTTCTACATCGAATATTTTAATATAAAGAAACATGTTTAAATAATATTACACGAATTTATTCCTTATCATTTAATTTAAAAAAAATACTTTTTATTAATAGTTATATTGTTCATCTAAAAAACACTGCAAGTTAGACAAAAACATTAAAAAAATCCTTTTATTAAATAGTATTTTAATTAATAAACCATTATCACTCGTATTATTTACAATCATATATTTTTGATCTTGCATCCGTTTATTTTACCGCGATGAAAAACAGCCTACATCACTCTCTGTCCCATAAATTAACTGTACGCAGAAAAATAACATCGGTTGTTCCTTTGCTGCATGACAGAAGGACAAAATCGACAAACACACTTTTGCCTTTATAATTTATATATGAGAAATAGTCTTCAACCGTGGATTCGCTCGCGTTTTAGGAGTTTCTTTTGTGGTATTAGACATAAAAAGTAGCCGATGTCCTTACTTGATGTTCAAGTTTACTTCATACCAAATTTTATCAAATTTGGTTCCGTGGTATTCTCGGGAAAGAGCAACAGACAGATAGACAAAGTTACTTTCGCATTTATGTAATACCAAAAGCGTTAAAAGTATATTTTTTTTTATATAATCGATCGATTTGTTTGTACCAAATGTGCAATAGAAATCAATTATATTTTTTTATTATATTTATGGTTCACTATTTTGGCGATAATGGTTTACACACAAAAGATTGATACATGCCGTCACGGGCTTTTTTTGTATGGTTATTTAAGATAAGGATAACTCAAGCGGTTTTTGTAGCGCACGCCAGACTAACTCGCAGTTGGCAGAATTTTTGATAAATACTTGACATATCGTTATATTTTGTACATTTAACACAATATCTTTATAAATTGTATATGTTATTCTGATGTATAAGCTATGCTATTATTATTGTAAAGTTTCATTAAAAACCATTCAGTAGTTTTTGCATGAAAGAGTAACAAACATCCATACATACAAACTTTCGCCTTTATAATATTCGTGAGGATATATAGTTTAAGCCTTTAGAAACTTGAATTTCATTATTTTCAGTCTTATTTTATTTAAATTTGGAATGACCTGTTAAATCCGAATGAATTAAATCTTGTGATATTTTGTGATTATTAATAAGTGACCAAAGATAATATACGTATTCTTTTTAAATATCGTCTATCATAGACACAAGAAAATGACACTAATATCATCCAAAAGATATCAAGCATAGATAGACGACAAGAAACATGGTCACATTCCGTCCAAAACATTTTTAAATTTAGAACACACGCAATAATAGTATAAATATTCCAGCAACCTAATTTTCGTCGTAATAAAGTGACAAATACACACGCTACATTGAATATTCGAGAGAGAAATTTTGGCAAGTATCGTAGTGGTCTGCCAACAGTCTTAACCGCAAAAAACTCGGAAAACCCACTTCCTCATTTCCAGTTTAATTCCGTTTGTGGTAGAAATGTCCGTTCAATTGGCTACAAATTTTATACTGTTATCTGGAAGTTCATGCGTTCCGAATGATTTTATTTTCTATAATGAAAATTAAAAAAAAAAACAAAAAAAAAATATATAAATATATTCTCGTTAAATTTAAAGCCTTTACTGGCATACAAGTCAATAAATATATAATATAATAGTACTAGTATATGACCCTCACCATGACAGAGTTATTCCTCTTCTTCTGTTATTAAGGAGGGGTTTGATCTTATCCCAACACACTGCTTTATTACGGGCTTGTGGATATACATTTGACAAAATTTCAACCAACGCAATTATGCAGATTTATCTTTATGTTTTCTTTACAGCTACGCCTGAGATGAATAAATTAAATACGTTAGAACTATTTACTCATAAGATCCACATGTTATTCTATCGTGTAAAATGAAACGAATCGTTATAAAAATCTGTTATAAATAAAATATAAAAATTCCACTACAGTCGACTGAGCTATTTTCGCAAAAAGACTAATGGAACCGACATGACAGCACTGCGGGCTAAATTGAACTTTGTATTCGACATTCAGTATTGACTTACACATTTATAGCAAGTAAAAACTTATAGACGTAGAAGTCCAGTACTTTTTACTTCCCTAAAATTATTATTTGTGACGTTGCATATCAACTAAAAAAACTATTAAAATTATTTTAGTTTTTGTACATATTAAGCCAAACTAAAAACCTTCGATACCTATAATAATACACAGAGTAATCGCAGGCACAAGGGACATAACATCTTTGTTCCCAAGGTTGGTGGCGCATAGGTGATGTAAGGAATGGTTAATATTTCTTACAGCGCCTTTGACTATGGGCGGTGGGGACCACTTACCATCAGGTGGCCCATATGCTCGTCCGCCAACCAATGCCATAAAAAATATATATATATAATACACACAATTACCATAGTCCTTGTTTAAATATTATAGTCATAACTTTAGTAAAGGAAACCTTATATTATGTATAGTTAAAAAAATATTTTAATAAACTTTATTTAACATAATTTATTCTGTAACATATGATTTTCATACTAATTAAATAAAATAACTTTCGATGTTACGATGCTCAAATTCAATCGACATAATTACAATTTTAATGTAACTTTTAGTTTATTAGTAAAATAGGATTATTTATAATCCTGTTATTATTTAGTTACTAATTGCAAATATTATAAAATTTAAGCCGTCGATTTACAATGAGTATTTATTTGCAGTTTGTAATTTTACATTCGATGGTAAAAGCAGACAAATTTGCAACACACATAATTACTGATGTGATCTTTGAAATAAAATTTATACAGATGACTGTAATCTTTATCACTTTCTGTCACGCAAAATTAGACATTTGAAAGAAGGAGACAAAACATTTTATTACTTTTATACCACAGCTATACAGCGTTTATCAGTAATGGGGCTAATGTATTTTTAAATCAAATAACGCATTCATTGATTATGAAATCATAATAATGACAGCCAATGTTAAATAAAAAACATAAAAGTTTTACTTATTGCAGGATTCTGTGCAATTTCAAAGATACGATACCAGTACAAAGATAGATACCGTGGTTATAAACACATTTATAGTTCGTTATCTTATTATTATTATCTTGTGCCTGTAGTTACACTGGCACACTCACCCCTCCAACCAAAATCCAAAAATACAAGGCATTTCTGCTTAGAAGTAGTTAAAGATGTAGCTCATCATACTTACATCATACGATGAGTGGGTAAACCTACACAGGTGAGCTTGCGCACCCTATCACGAAGTGATTCTCGAGAACATCGGACCGATCTGTATGATTGTAACTTTATAAAGTTGATTGTAACTTTATAAAGTCAACTTTACAAACTTTATAAAGTTACAATCTACATATATCATATATTCTACAAAATTACGAGTATTTTTTTTTTACTTGATAAAAGGAAATAATGGGACTATCATAAATGTATTTTGTTTTATATTCGCTTAACTGTTTTTTCTTTAATTATACCCCAAAAATTTACTGAACTATTATTACAGAAACGTTTGCCCTATTTTATAATACTCCGCGTAGTCCTTGATAAAGGTTTTCGTCCGATAAGTTTGTGAGAGTATAAATAAGCATTAAAATTCGAATCCATAATCGGAACGCTAATAGACGGTTAAAAGCCGGGTATCCAATCTCGGTTATTCTGGTAGCTTTTAGCCTGGAATATTTAAAGACTCTTTATTTCGCTTTTAAAAAAAGGTGCACGATATTTTCATAATATTTTTAAACAGTAATGGAGTATGAAGGCGTTTTTAATGTTAACGTTTGGAATATTTTCTCATGATCATTATTTTTAAAAACAAAAGCTATCTCCCGATCGATTGTTTAAAAAAAAAAAGAATAGTAGCAATACCCCAATTAATTAACGAATTACTAATATTCCTATTAAACCCTCCTTTTAAGCGGGGTCGACAAGCCCAAGGGGTCAGGATCGATCCTGCGACTTTTTACATCGCTAGGCGGTGGGTAAGCCATTGCGCTGTTGACGCTTAAAATGTGTTTTTTTTATTTATTTAAAATAGGTAGCCTAATGGTAATTAAGTAGTCACCACCTCCCATAGACATTGCCACTGTAAGAAATATGAACCATCTTTCACATTGCCAAAGCGCCACCATGTTTCTTGTATCTTTAGTTACACTAACTTACTCAAAAACGTACTTAAAAACATAACACAACAATAATTTCATTGGTATGTAACTGCAGAATATGTAATATTTGGCTGACCAGACTTACTTAAGAAAAATCCTTACACCTAGAAAATTTCACCGACCGCGGTGAAAAATACAGTAAAAGTTAAAATCATCTATAAATATGTTAAAATTGAACAAATACTTTTGTGTTGCACTTATAATATGGATTATACCAGAGTTAATCTTATTCTGATTTAATAGATACAAATTGCATTTAGAAAAACACCTGAGGTCTCTTGAGGAACTAGGTTTAATTACACTTAGAAGAAACAAATTGACATAAGTACATAAGAGAATTAAATTATAAGATACATTTACAAGAGCCGAGGTGTCTTAGAGTTTATAAAATATGTATTTTAAATGAAGATTACGGGTTTATAGCGGAGCAAGCACCACTGAATATTTTCTTGCTTAATGTGTATTCATAATTTGTCTCGTTATGTAAATATCGTGAGAAAACACGCATGTGTCGGATGAAAAACTGCCATCTCCTGCAAAGGAGATAATTCCGTTATTGTTCAGCATACATCACTCGGAAACCAGTGTAAGACTTTTATTAAAACAAAATATGATGTACCTGGAGTCAAATTCTACTCGGAACGTCGGTAGTGAGACAATAGAATTTGTATGAAAAAAAAAATAGTGCTAGAAGCGCACAGCAGCAAGAGTTAAGAACTTGATAGTATTACACTTTTCGTGCCCATGGACGATCACTCTTTAGAAATATCGAACTGCCATCCTATCAGACTACGGGATAGAAAATAAATATTCCATCAGTATTCGTGTACAAACATGAACTATAGGACGATGTGTTGTTAGCTAATTTTTAAAACTGACTTTGCCACAATTTAACCAGGAGGAAAAACCTAAGGAAAAATGTACTGATCCTAACGAAATAACTTATATAACTTATATCATTACAAAGCATTTGGATTACGTTGGTTATGCAGTTTAACATTTTCTAATTTTTTTTAAGTGTAATTAAATACGAAAAACGTAATCACTTCTAGTTATCTGTCATAAGTTACGTTGGTTTATTTCAAATTATACTAAAAAACACTTAAATTAATTAAGAACCAAATGTGTCTAGACGCTTTCAAAACCAGACGACAAAATAAAAAATAGTTTACACGAAACAAATACATTTACCTAAATAAGATAAAATATCCAGTACATATTAAAACAAATGATATTCCTTATCTAAAACGTTATTTTCAAGTTTATAGTATTACAGAAATATAAACTCATTTACAAGGGAAAAACGATTTTCAGCCAATTGAAAACGCGACACGTGTTAAAATGTCCCCATTTAAACGACTGAAAACGATTTAAATTCCAATTCGAATTCGTAGCAAACACCACAACAAAATACAATGAACTTAACGTGGTTGCATCGAATATTTTCGAGGCAAGAGCTATCGACGCCCGGACGGGAAAGCGTTCGTTTTATTACACAAAACCCCGCCCATGTGAAACGCTCATCCGCGATAAAACAAAAAATTACGACGAAGTAATTAATCGATTGAAAATCGACTCTATTACAAAAGCATTAAATATTATTTTTCGTTGACCTTCGTTAAGTTAAACTCATCGTCAACAGACTTAACTGTACAGAAGAAAAATGTAAATAAAAACGATTGCATTAATAGTTAGGTTTTTCAGTTGGTTTAGCCATAACTTTTATTGTGACTAATGGCATGATATCATTTATTTGTACTTTTACAGTATCCGTTTTTATTATTTGCATTTTCTAGAAAACTTATATATTAATAGCGTAAGCCGATTTTTGTCCCAGTGATTATGGGACGACAGATGCACACAAAAATCTGTTATGGTCTCATTATGAAGAGCTCCAACCGTAGATGTGCAGAAAATTCAAGAGGATTCTTGACTGCAATCTACTCAATTGTTACAATTTAACGAAGAATCAATTTTAGAGAGCGGAAAAAAGGTACGATAATTCTAAAAAAATCTTTTGAATAAACGCGAGTTTCGCAGGATACCCACTAGTCTTCATTATTTCTAAAAGGTAAAAGATTATGTAAAAATTATAAAATAATGTCTCGTATGACTATTAGGATTTCTAGGAAACCTTTATAATGTAATTGTAGAGGCACGCTTAACTAGGATTCTGGGAAACTTTGATTTTAAAGGATTCATTCGAATATTTGATGAGTTAAATCTTTAACTAGAACTAATCGACGTATAATATTTTAATATTATTTTTAGTACAAGACAACAAATGTGATGCATATTTTTGGGATTACACTTACGTGTCTCGCTGAAAATTCATAGATAAAATACTCTTAACTGTCTGTGGGCGAAGTTGCGACGCGTGGTGCTCGTAAAATTATTTTATTACGACTTGCTAAATTCTCAACTTCGCTCGATTTCATATTGGCTTATTAAACAGTTTTACAAAATATACTCAATAAATATATATATTTAGTTCAAGAGGCATATAATACGTGAATGTTAGCTTCAATCAAATTCAATTAGTCAATCTAACATCGCAATATTCGGTTTTGATTTAAAGACATTATTATTCTCATTATATATCTCATTTTACCGTGACATTTTGTGTATATTTATACACAAATATTTATTAATAATTCAAATACGCTAAGTCATCTAGTACACGGACTTGCCTCGAGGAATTGTAATGCCGTACATTCTACGCATTTTTTAATATCTCCCAAGCAACAGTCTATTTGAAAAGGTTCAAAGAGAATGCGGTTTTGTAAAAAATGCTTAAATATGTTGTCTATTTTGAAAAGGCTTAATTGTGAGCGTAGAATAAATGTTCTGTAAGTTTTTAAATTGTTCATTAAAATGTGTATATTTTGTTATCATATTTACTTTTGTTTAACTAAGACTATTACAGAGGTCAAGAACACAATTATACGGTTATTGTTTGCATTTGACTTGTTGAATTTTCAGTAAAATATTCAGTACAATTGGTATGAGCAATATACACAAAGATTGGCAAATGTTAAAGATTTATCATTTTGAATATGACATGCTTATTTAAAAAAATATATTTGTGATACATTTCCGGTCACAGACGGATAGACGGACGAACCGACGGATAGCGGTGTCTTACTAATATTACTGCCTTTGCTGTATGTTAATAAATATATGAATATTAAATCGGTACTTACACATATATTTTCAGTTAAAATAGATGTAAAAACAGGCGTTTGTTTTCATGCGTTCCTATTTACCCCTCCAATAAATCTTGGAATGAAATAGGGGAGCCGATTTTTCGAGGGGTCGAGATATAACCTGCGCTTACAACACAAGACAGCCTATATATCGATTTGCTATCAAGACTTCGTCGGATTACTGATTTTTTTTTAGAAACCTAATTAATTATATCGAAATAAAAAAAATATATCGTTATGAGTAAATATATAATTATAGAAACAATATATATATATTTCATTACGTATTTATCGCCTATTATTAATTTTATAAGCGTTTTTTATATTTTAAATTAAAACCCTAGTTCGAGCATCTATGTTTAACGAATGTCAAATATACAAATATTCGCAATTATATTATCTATACTATTATTTAAAATGCGAAAGACTGTCTGTCTGTTATCCTTCCACGGCTAAAACACTGAACCAAATTTGACGAAACATAGTACGAAGCAAGCTATATTATCTAAATATTGTATAATGTACCTCATGGAAGGCCATAGACTTTATTATACCTAATACCGGGTGATAACTAGTTCGAAATATATAGTGAAAAATAGGGTCTTTGAAAACAAAGATAGGTCTAACATAAAGTGACTTTGATAGTATTGAACAAAATGTATCCTCAGATCATGTAATCTCTTGCAGTGCAGACATTTATTTCCCCGAATGCAATTTTCTTGTCAGCGATTTTCGAGAACTTGAAACAATGACGACGCGCATCCTACAACTGTGTTAAACTTTTGGAAGAAACGATAATACGAATATTATTTCAAATCCTACATCTAAGAATAAATTTAATTAAATTCCAATAAATTTATTTTAACGAAACCGTTTACTAATTTTTGTTTTGCTTTGGAACAAAAAAATTAATTACAGTTAATTAGTATGGCATTTATAGACAAAATAAGTCACAGAAGGAAGTCCTAGTGACAAATTCACGGATATGTTGTACATAAGCAGCCTATAAATTTCCCACTGCTGGGCTAAGGCCTCCTCTCCTTCCGAGGAGAATGTTTGAGCATATTCCACCACGCTGCTCCAATGCGGGTTGGTGGAATACACATGTGGCAGAATTTCGTTGAAATTAGACACATGCAGGTTTCCTCACGATATTTTCCTTCACCGCCGAGCACGAGATGAATTATAAACAAAAATTAAGCATATGAAAATTCAGTGGTGCTTGTCTGGGTTTGAATCCGAAATCATCGGTTAAGATGCACGCGTTCTAACCACTAGGCCATCTCGGCTCTCTATATGTTGTACTTACTGATATATTATCCGTGTGGTTAACATCAGAGTACAATAGACGCATATCATATGGAATAAAGACATCTCAATCCGCACGTGTTGTAAGCGCCGGCTGAAGGAAATGTGTTAAGCGCATCTATCAATATCAGCATTAAGCAAAACCATTCCAGTTAGTGCCACAGTTGGTATTCGGCTGCTGACTGTAATGATCTGCCAATATCATTCTCGCGGTTTTAAATTTAATTAGGTCGATTACAAAAACATTCGTTTGTTGGCATGTTCATTAAAATATTTTAAAACATTAAATATTTTAATTCAGAAATTAAACAGAATTTAAGATCGATTATTCTGTTCATCATCATCAGCCCATATTCGTCCACTACTGAACAGAGGCCTCTCCAAATGCACGCCACTGTGGTTTTTCTGTCGATTATTCTATCAACACATAATTATGTACATACAATTAAAAATACTATGTTTGTTAATGGTACTTAATTTTCAATTGCCATTATATTCAACTATTGCGAGAATTTGTAATCCTTGTTTAAGGCAACATTTTTATACACCTTAAAATTATACGATTTGTTTCATTTCAATCTACCGTCGACTTTGAGTGTCAAAATGAAAGCGGATGTACTCGACAGTGAACTAGGAAAGAGTACTCTGTTTTTATCGCGGTTTATCCGGCGAGGGCCAAAAACATAATATATTTTTAAAGCGTTACCACCAACTGCGCTGGGGATTTACTAAACGATCGTTAGAAGTCATAAATTAACGAGAAGGATTTTGAAATTTCGTTTACTACGTATTATGTACAATACTTTCAACTAAAACCTATGTAAAGTAACTATATAGTCATGAAAAATTGTCGTTGAATTTACTGTATGTAGTAAGTAGTACTAAGAAAAAGTATAAATCGCATTGTTTATGTAGCGCGTGGCGTGACAAGGTGACACGTGAATAAATAATAAAAATAATAATAAACGCGCTAAAGGGCATACTTATAAATACAACACACACATAAACATATTAGTTGCACAAACACGCTACGGCTGTAACAAAAGTAGGCCTTATTAATATGTAACATTTACTCTACTTCTAATTCTCAAAAAAAAAAAAAAATATAATGACAATTAAAATCTGCATATTCTTTATTCAATAAATAATGCATAAATGTCAAATGTCCGTCGCGTCAGTCATTAAGACGTGAACATATGTAAATCACATCGAATACTTCTTTGTTTATTTTCAACGCAGGAAATATTTTATCAGAATCATTTACGTATATTTTTGTTGACGTGATTTTATATTAATGGTGCTCAAAGTAAAAATTGTAATATATATTTATGTGATATATAATTAATATATGTTTATATATTGTGTATTGTTTGAGAAAAATAAACTATATTTTTAAATATTAATAATAAGGTAACATTCTTGAACAGACACCCATTCGCAACCTACATTAAAATAAATATACCAATTTATTTTATTAAGACTGTAATAAAAAAAATGCAAATATAAATATTTTTATAGATAAGCCAAAGATATATTGGTTAAAGATTTAGGAATACTTTTATATTTTTTAACCATTTAGAAAGTGTAAATTAGTAAAAATGAAATTGAATACTAGTTTTTTTTCCTTGTATTTTTTTAAGACGTTAAGACAGACTGTCGAAAACGCAGTGTGCAAATGCCTTTATGTTACGTAACATTCGACTATTGGGAATCGATGTCGTTGGCGTGCTTTAGTCTCGACGATGGTAGCTTCACTAGCGCAAACGAATAATTAATCGGTCAACCGCCAACGTTCCACTTTCCAGAAAATTGAGCTACGTATTTTTTTCATTACGTTTCCTCTCGTGATTAAAGATATATTACTTAATACGATAATTTGAAACGAAGTTCGCTTCCTTATTTATATCGAAATAAAATTTTAATAAATTAATATTTTTTGAAACGTGAACATTGAAAATTGATGCATATTTTTTGTTACATAAATAGGATTATCATGATACTTTTATAAGAAAACCGAAGATAGGTTGTCCCATAGATACTTAGATTAAATACTGAGATAAAAATGTTAAAATTATGTCATTAGTTGTTAAGAAACTGAAACGGCGGTAGAATATCTGGTTAGTTGGTGGTAAATACTGATAGACTTGCACAAAGCTCTACCACCAAGTATACGAACAAATCTAAAAGATCTGTTTAGTTATTAATTTTCATATTTATACACATCATGTTTCCGAACGTGACACGTTTATATATAACAAGAATCTGTAATCCTGTTTTCTATATTAAGGACAGGGTAACACCTGATTTGAAGCCAAACAAAGTTAAGAATGGGCAATATTGTTAAGGCATATTTTCTAAGTCATGAATAATATTTAATAAGAACTAGATATAGTAATGTCATAAAAATATTTTTAATACTAAGTATGGGTATTAAAAAAATATAGGAATTATTACAATACTTCTAGTTAGTACTCTATAGCCACATATGCGTAAGTCTTATAGAACTCCTAAAAGATCCTCTCCACTATTTTTTTTATTTAAAGTATGTAGATACATATTCCTTGGCACTGTTAGTAATATTCATCATTCTTAAAATCGTCAATGCGCCACTAACCTCAGAAACAAAGAAGTCATGTCCTTTAAGCCTCGTTTCAAATCGGAACATAGCAATACTAAGTTTTGCTGTGTAGCGTTAAAATAGAGCTACCAAGATGGACTTGCAACAAGCCCGACTGCCAAGTGTTCCAGCTGGTTTATTTCTGCTTCAATTTACAGAAAAATTAAAATAAAAAATGCATGTAAGAAACACAAGCCCGACAACTTGAAAGGTAACGCGTGGGCGAACAGTAATTGTGATGCTTTCAACGGAACTGAAATGGATTTGAGTAAATGTTTTAGTAATTTACAAACACATTTACAGTTAGTTCTTGATACCTTTTTTTGAAAATGTTTTCATGTTTATATGAATCTAAATTTCCGTAGCGAATATTGTTAATAGTATCAAATAAATTCAAATAGAACTCTTGATATCGATACTAATTTGAATCGTATTTTATTCAATGAATATAATTTGTATGGTGTGAAAAGCGATAATATGTATATATTTTTAATTTGGTTTCAAACAGAATTTATATAGGATCAATTGATATTGATTCAATGAGATTAAAAAAAACGTTAATAGTGTAAAATTAAAGCGAGTGAAACTGCAGAAACTGAAACCTTCTCCAAAACGCGCTATATTTTCTGATATAAGTTTAATGTTACATTGGTTTAATAGTTTTTTCAATTAGGCATTGAAAAAAAAAATCGTTAATTATAAATATACTTCTAAATCTGTTAGCGATGTTTAAGCTCATACCTTGAGCCAGTTATCAACAAAAATTATAATATTATAATTATAAAATTAGATACAGCCGCATGGAGCAAGATATTCATAAAACTAAAAACAAAATTAATACCAAAGCAAAATAAATTACATAAGTTGATCTAGTTTACCTGCATCACCTGGTTCCGAGATCCCGTACAGGCCTAAAACAAATTTTAAAGTTTTCTTTTATAAGTTACGCCGATCGATATTTAATTTTCCTTTCGTATCGCAAGCGGTAGAATATTTTAATAAGAAAGCAAACATAAAAGCGTTGAAAACGACACCTTTCAATCTTTTCATTAAAAACTTATATTTTAATATTGATTTATTAAAGCACCTTATTAAAATATCAATAGATTTAAAAAAAAAAGACCTTTACTTCTTGAATCACTAATTGATTATTCTAAAGAGTTCATTAAATGCTAATTCTGATCCAATGAAAATGAGGGAGTTAATCTCGTCAAATTTATTTCGTAACTCAATAATCCTTTTGATAATACGATTACTCTACACTTCCATGTAAAATTAGATAAATATAATAAATTTAAAATCGTCATCCCCCATGCCTTATAAGAAAAGATACTAAAAAATTAGCATGATATCCGCTTTGCCGATTTCAGTCACGGCGATCATGCTCTACAAAAACTAGTCAACCACGCAAGGAACTGAATAGAGCCACTTGCACGGAAACAGGTGCATACTATATTTTTACACAGTAACGAAACACAACCAAAGTAAAGTAAAGTAAATCCTATTCTAACAGGATTTCCGCCGAGTACTTGATTATCAGCCTGAATAATATTAGAATCATAATGGACCATGTCAGCAATGGTAATAATTAAACACTTTAAGAAAATATATTACATCTATGTATACGTATAACAAAATATTTGACATAATAATATACAGTTGTGATAACTAAGTGCAGCGTTAGATTTTCTACTTGCTAAATAAAACTCCATGCTTGTACGAGTGAGTCATATTAAAAATTTTATAAATATATTTTTTCTTAAAGATATTATTTCCCGACATTTTATCATACATTATTGTTCATTTAAAATTAAGTATGGCTGTCACATTGTATAGTTTCAATAAAAGGAAAAAGCAACATATTCGATAAACTTTAATTGAAATTATAATATATGTTCAAATCGATGCTAATAAATCAAACAAAAACCAATTTCAACTTACGTATTTATTTGACGAACAGAAAACTTTGAAATGATAGCGTAACGTTATCCTTTGAAAATGCTTTCGAAGCTTCCGAATTTTTTGGCTACCGACCAACGTGAATATGGTCTTCTTGGGAAAAACTAAAATGCAGACTTTAGCACATTCTCTTTGACGCACCTGAGTAAATTTATATGTTAAAAAATCTCGTTAATTTTACTAAATATCGCAGTAATAAAAAATAAAAATTATTTTTCGTTTGTGATTGCGATAACATTTATAAATAATTCTGAGTTATAAATGATGATTGCTAATGATAAATAGTATATTTATTAATTTTTGTATATATGTACATTCCTATTATTTGTATATATGTACCAAACATTTATTACAAACCTACGCGAGGGTTAATATTAAACATTGTTAAACAGATAAATTATGTGTACACTGATATTTTTCTATCAGATATGTGCTATTTTATATTTAAAGCAAGAGGACAAGTCACTACATATTTAAAAACAGAACACGACTTATAGTTGTATAGATGTGACATACCAAAAAAATATAATAATAAAAAGTGAATATTAACAAACCACTTTGCAATATTTATCAGTACATATATATACCGCTCATGAGCCCGCTGTTAGAAATATTAACCATTCCTTACATTACCAGTGCGCCACCAATCTTAGGAGTGAAAATGCTCACCCTTCAAACCGAAACACAACAATACTAAGTATTGCTGCTTGGCGGTAGAATATATTATGACTAGTTGGTACCTACTCAGATTGGGCTTGCACAGAACTCTACCACCAATTAAATAAAGTACCAAGTAAAGAACGGTGTCGTACCAAATATTATGGTAATTTAATTTTGTTGATAAGATATTTTAAGGACATACAAACTTTAAGGTCTCATCTTCAGCTTCTGAAACGTTTACCAAAATCAAATTAACTACTTTTACTTGAATTTAAATAGTAATTGTTCAGTGACAGTAATGACGCAATACTGATCAATGAGCGTTCTTAGTCACGTATTTAGTTACGTAATTAATCGGACTAATACAATGACTGAATTGATTGATGTTATAAATAAATATAATATAAAATATTAACTTATGAATCATTCGTTCAATTCTATAACACCTTTTGACAGGAAGTGTTTCCCCGTTCATGGCATACACTGGCGTAAGGCCAAGAAGCGACAATAGAGACGGATTTTATCCTATTCTCTCTAAGTGCATACATGAATGCGTTTTAAACTTTTACATTTAAACACGAACGTTTTCTTCGCGCATTTACATACTACGTATGACATTACCATCAAATTTTAAACGACATATTTTATACAGTTTTAATAGAAAAATAAATGAAATTTTATTATTTAATTAACAATAAAATATTTTATACAAAATTATATCAGTATTATTATTAATATTAACTCACTGTTTTTTGTTTTATATAGGTATGTATTTTCAATAATATTATGAGATAATTTAATAATATCGAAGAAAACACTCAGGGCCTTCAGTGAGATACATATTAACACAGACGCATCGATCATTATGATTGTTTTCCAAGTAATTTACTCGGCTCTCAAATGCGAAGTGTGTTTTCACTCGGCTAGGAGCAACATATACTTGCTTTAAAATTTACTTTACCAGTAGAATAACTTTTTACATAATAATATTTCCAAATCTGTTCTCAATCTTTGCGAAGACTTTGAATCTTCCTTTATCATAAATTTAACTTTACAGGCTTTCATGTGTATTATTTTTCACTCCATTAGTTGCTAAATCTAATGTTGTTAAAATTGTTAGATATTAGATAACAATGACGTTGCGTCTTTTTACCCCTGATTCACGATTTTTTTATATACGTAGGCGGACGGGCAAGTGGGCCACCCGATGTCATGTGGTCACCACCGCCCATAGACAACACGCTGTTAGAAACATTAACCATTCCTTACAACGCCCGTATGCCACCAACCTTGGGAACTAAGATGCTATGTCCCTTGTACCTTATAGTTACACTGGCACAATCACCTTGAAACCAGAACACAACAATTCTGACGGGCTTGCACAAAGCCCTATCACCAAGCGATGTAACATTGTTACTCGGTCCACATTCCTCGGTCAGAAACATAGCTTGAATGATGTAAAATTATGATGAGACAATTCTGTTTACCCGCATTGGAATAACGTAATAGATTTATATATTTATTAAAATATATTTAGGATATAGA
Source organism: Vanessa tameamea (assembly GCF_037043105.1). NCBI lineage: Eukaryota > Metazoa > Arthropoda > Insecta > Lepidoptera > Nymphalidae > Vanessa > Vanessa tameamea. The sequence continues at coordinate 5,205,068 of NC_087322.1, forward strand.
AAAAAAAGAAAACGTAGAATCATGAGATATGTTAGTTTCAAGAAAATACGAACACTTGTAGAGGGTTTTTTGTATTGACATTAACGAAATAAATAAATAGAAGAAAGAAAAGAAGAAGAAAAAAAAAAATTTAAAAGTAGTAAATTTCACACTCTTATAATTTTATATTGAATTTTACATCGTTGATGTATTAAAAATAAAGAGCTCGCTTTATGTCGCAATACTGAATTAAAGAACATCCATACACTCGTCATAACTCAACTCCATTGTTGGTAATAAAGTTTGATATCAAAACACAGACTCGTATTATTTAATAAAATATGTGCTGTCACGCTTCGCTGTCTCGAGAATGAGCGTTTTGATGGAAGTGTTCTAGCGACCTAGTTCTTCTTGTAATGTTTTTAAAAGGATTTTTTTTTCTATTTTGAATTAAGAAGTATTTCAAAACCAGAATAATGTTTTGTGATGTATATTACTTTGCTTAATGAGGGATCACTGTTTTTTTGAAGTGTAAACTTCTATAGCCGCGTTGGGTACTTTTTTACTAAAATTTACTTTGTTTTTCTTCTAATATATTAGATTAGATTACAGGAATTATTTTAAAACCTATTGACAACTTAGATAAATAACTTACCTTTAAAATAATAATTTAGTACTTTTAAACTAACCCTTAAATTATACTTTAATTTATATAAAATTATTCGAATAAAATAATCAATAATATAATTTTTAATAACTTTAAAAGCTTGATCCGTTTTTGAGTTTCCATCAGTCGACCTTTATAGAATCTAAGTTTATCTATAGTTTTGTGACTGTCGATCGATGATCGATTATCACAGTCGATTTAATCAAGGCAAAACTTCATACCCTAACATAGTTTGGTGACACAATACGTTCATATGCATTGCAAAAATAAAAATAAAAAATCGCAAGAAAATGTGTAGCTATGGTAAACCAAATTAATTGATTTAGTTTTTTTTTATTATTTTAGTGAAAAAAGACAAGGAACAAACATATTTCATCTCTTCTTATTTTGTATAGTAATACCTGGTACAGAATAGTGATCACGTTTCCGACTATCAAATTATAAAAATTAAAGTTAACCCAATTGACTTTCTTAATTCGACTAGATCTAATCAATTAATAGCAACATAAAGTGTTCTGAAATTACATTGAAATTGTCCTAAACTTCAATGTAGGATAAAGAATTCGATTCTAATTAAAAAAATATATAATATCTATAGAATTATTTTAGAAATAAATAATATTCTGTATATACAATCCAAAATTTAACACTTATAACATTTTCAATTATATTTAACAACTTTTAAACGGAACTACAAATACACGAATAAAAAGTTTATTGCACCACGATAAACAGAAGAAAATATAAAAATTAATATTGACGTAGCCATTTTGTTTTATTACTTCGTTCACATAAATTTGGTATTCTAGTTAATGCACTTGCATCACAAATGCAAACATTTTAATATCATATGGCATTATATAAATTATAAAATCTTACAGTGATAATTGTTCAAAATTAAACGCAATAATTTACCCAAAGTTACCAAAAGTTAACGTCATTTAATTTCTTATTTATATTTAACAATTAAGATACATACCTATCTACTTATACTACAGATACATATTACTGAAAATAGGAGATAATACCATAAAACTGTTTTATTTATGGTACAGGTATGTGCAAGGTTGTCCAGGATTTATTGGGGTAATATTTTTTTATATTTAATTTCATAATTAGTATTGAAACATTGCGAGGTATTGATATTATACTTGATACTGCTTAAATACGTTTTTAAGAAATACTTTGGTATGAAAACTTTCCTTTACGTTTGGCTTCGGGTCAACGCCAATTATTTTCTGCAGACTCTTTAAATGCTGAATATTTATTCGTCTAGAAACTATAGCGGGATGGATGCATTGACGATATTTGAATGATATCCATTTCGTGGTAAGTAAAGAATTCCTAAATATTGTTTTACATAGTAATTATATTAACATTTTAATAAATATGGTGTTTAAATAAACTTGTACTAAATATTGTTTCGTAGATAAATTTCGATTTTAGGGGAGAAAGTGAATGATTTATCAAAAAAGACAAAAAAACAGACAGATCCAGAGAAAAGGGCGCATAACAAACAAACATAATTCTTTACTTTTATATAACAGTATAAATAAACCGAAAAAAATTCTAAGGTAGTCTAAAATCCATTTTTATAGTGTGGACAATGCCTAATTATTGCACAATTTGTATTTTTATCTCTTGAAATATTCACAACTTCAACAATTTATTTTAAATCGACAGGAAACAAATTTGATTCATAACTAAGTTAGTTAGAAATGAAACGGTAATGGAACGGTGCGGCTCAGATGGACAGTTTTATATGAATTTCTTGTTTATTACTGCAAATTTCAAATTTAATTTTAACAGTAATCTTATATTTCAAATCTGGAAGCCTTCAGAGTTGTTTTACTTCTATATTTATTGATTAAGAACGACGAAACTTTTATTTCAATTTACTAACTACAGAATTATAGTCTGATTATCTAAATAATATAGTTTATTTTCCATTGAATCGTATGATCATCAATTCTTACGTTACTATCTTTTACTCCAACTTTGCTTAAACTTAAAAATTAAATTAATAGTATTTTTAAGAACATAAATGGAAAAGATATCTGAGTAGTTTACCTTTTCACCTAACGTTGTTAGCACAAAGGAGTGCCTGTCAGTTTTAACGGATTTCAGACCCTTTTTCAAATTAATATTTGTTTTAAAACTATGTATATAAATATACTTAGAACGTTGAATTTCAATATTCTGTTTTGGGTATTGATAAAATGAAAAGTTACTTAAAATATTAATCTTAGTTTTTATTGTTTATCATTCAAACTTATATATTCTTGAGTGTTCAAATCAATCTGTTACAGACATTTCATTGAATTGTTAGTTATTGAAGTTGTTAAAATCCATCATTATTCTAAAAATTAATTAAATTAATTTAAGTTTTAGGCTGTTTGTTTTTATTTGTAACACTCACTATGATGATTAATTATTTTTCTTTAAAAAACAGAGTGTTTCAATAGTTTGAATTAAATATGTATATTATTGAATATATGAAAATAGTCGGCTAAAGCGTACCTGAAGGTATTTAGTCACCATAAATTATGAAATGGCCACTGAAGAAATATTCACCATTTCTCATACATTCAATGATGTTTTGAAAAAAACAGTCTGTACATTACTTGGCTCTTTTGTCTTTTACCTCTCCCTTCGAGGAGAAGGTTTGGAGCTTATTTTATATTATAACACCAGCTGCTCCAATACAAGTTGGATGGTGATTGCCACACATGTGGCAGAATTTTGTTAAGATTAGACTTGCAAGTTTCCTCGCGATGTTTTCCTTCACCGCCGAGCACAAGATGAATTATTATAAACACAAATTTACGGATGAAAATTCAGTGATGCTTGCCTGGGTTTAAACCCGCAATTATCGGTTAAGATGGACACATTCTAACCACGGATATATTTTTTAATAGCTATCAGCGTTCTTAATTTTGATTTTTCTATCTAACCTATTAATGTAATTATTATTCGAGTTACTGAAGCAACTTTAAATCAAATCAGAACATTTCAGCATAAATAAACACAAATTTATGAAAACACAATCGAATCTATTTCGTAATAAAATATATTTATTATAATTTTACTTAAATTTTAGAATTACAACCTAATTTAGTGAAATTACACGAGACCGTAAAGTTTCGTATCAAATTAATTATTATTAATTGCAAGTCAAGCATCAAGGTTACCTTTCAACAAAGAAAGTCTGTAAAGTGGAGCTAAGTATTGAATCACCGGCTCGATAACATTAAAGTTTAAGAATACGTGCTACCAATTTCACACGGATCATTAACTTATTATAACAGCTCTGTGAATTTACAGAATCAGATTAACCCATATATGCTTATTTTTTTTTACACCAATTTTGATATGTAATTTTTACATAACATTTTGTTTGATGCTATAAAATTTTAGTAAGGTTTGTAATATTGTTATATATTGTTGATTTGGAATCTCACATTCTTTTTTTTTCTGTAGTGTGAAACCTTGAGTAGATTTAGGTTAAGCAAGTCAATATGCAGCTAATTCTGGATGAATATTGTAGTATTGAAATAAGTTGCCAACACTTGCCATAAGATTCGACCTTGTCATGAAAAAAATTGTTAAAAAATATTTTTATAAGCAAGTTTATTTGGCATTGTTATACTTTATTTGGCATAATATTATAACCGACAATAAAATATGTGGACAAAATTTTTGCACATCGGTTGATTGCAAGTTGTTTAAAATTTTGTTGCAATGTTTGATTGAAAACAGGATTGAATATAGGACTTAAATTAAAGCTCGTAATTATAGTTATATTTTACTCAGTCTCGGTTTGTTCTAATTTAGTTTGATATAGTGCCCTGATGGGACTGAAGAGAGACCAAATCCCTGATGAATTATTATTCACAAGATCGACGTGAAAGATAAAATTGACACTATCTCTGAGGGCTTAAATATCGCTTAAGCGGTTGGTGTTTTTGATCACAATCTTTAAACGACGTATAAGAATGCCGAATGACACTAAAGCGGTATTTATAAGACGTTCACCTCGAATCATGCAAACATTTCAGCAAATATTTTGTAACCAAAAATATTACACTCGGCGTTCGACTCGATCATAAAATATGCTTTAAATATTATAATAATTGTAGTCAAAGTCGCATATCAAAAACCCATAAACCTTCGAGTTCTGATATTATGCTTACAAATTACAGAACATAACGGCTACAAACGCATTTCCTAATGACAACCATTTATCTAATCTTTTCATACTTTACCATTTATTTAATTTATTTATTAGTGAACAAAATGAATGAATACAATTTTAAAATTTGAATCAAATAAAACGTTATAAAAATATGAAATCTCAGTAAAGCGATAGATAAAAAAAATCTAATTGCAATAATAATAAAACCGTAAAGCTAAAAAGTACCGATTTAACTTTACACTAAAATATTATAAAACGAAGTCGCTTGCTGTTTCTGTCTATATTTCCACCGTCTTGAAAGATAGAGTGATAAAAAAGGTTAGTATACAACGTAAATACTTTGTATAAAATAACAAAAGTATGACAGTGTTTAGTCCAAAATAAACGTATTGGTACGCTTACATGGCTAATTCTTACATGGCTTACATGGCTAATGCTTGCTAAGCAATTTTTATTATATATATAAAAACAGTTTACTAGTAAATATTGGGTCTTAAAAAGGTATACAGAAAAACATGTATCTCACTTTTAATGACTATTTTTATCTATTAAAACTTAGTAATAAAACTATAGTATATTTATCGAGGCAATCAATATCCTGATTCAGTTAAATATCTTAGTTACCTGAGGCATTTATTTCACATTAAAATCGTTCTTCACGCTATAACTCTCGAATGAAACTTAAAAAGAAATAAGTTTTCAAATTATACGCAAATAAAAAAAATCGTATCGCTGCGAATCGCGTGGTACTGTAAACTTTAAATTTCGACCTTGGCAATAATAAATGTCCAAATTAGAAACCTATAAGCTGTTGACACATTTTGACCTACATTACGCAATAAAATTAGTATTCATATTTCTCATTTATGACATCCTTATATAAAATAATAAACAAACGATATAAAATAAATATACCTATTAAATATTTTCTGACTCAGCGCACTTCTCATTTTCGTTATTAATAAATTGTATCCGTGCAAAGTCGGGCTGGGTCGCTAGTATTACATATAATGGAATTACTTTGAAAAATGTTATTTCTTAATACATAATACATTAGAGTGCGATCATAAATTACCACCGTGAAATTCTTACGAATAGATAAGATCATGAGGGCGACTGAAATTTTGTCTTCTTGTCTAAAAAGGCCATAAAAAAGCCTGTAAATTTCCCATGGGCTAAGACCTCTCTCCCTTTGAGGAGTCAGTCTGTATATATTCTGTGTACGTACTCTTTTTGTCTGTGTGTAAATACACCGATAGTTTTTTAATCATTGTATTACGAACTTTGTATATTATAATATCGTTAAATATTACTCTGTCATTTTTATTACAGACTTCGAAATAAACGAATTATGTATAAATATATGTACATAAATATATTTTTTAAATTGTTTGCATCTTATTATGACCTTTTATTGTTGTCATACAGATAATATCGTGTTATTGTTATTAATAAAATAATTATATTAATAACAATAAAACTATCATATTATACAGGAATAATATGGTAATTTCTATGGTACCTCGCGCACGTTTTCATGTTAATTAGCGTGATAATGTTGTTATGTTCAATAAATTACTTGCACGAACTACTACTATTAATTATTATTTGTTACAATTATGTTATACGCTGTGCTTAATGAGGGTCATTGAACTTGTTATTTATGTCAAACTGCTATATCTTTGATTTGAAATTAAAGCAAGTCGTACTATTTTGTAGTAATAAGGAAGCCGAGCCTTACGAACTTACGATAGAAAGATTGTATGCACTAACCACTATCTAAAGTTTATTTTTTAATAATATGAATAGTGCAAATGAGACATCTTATGGTAAGTGGTCACCACCACCTATACACATTCGCGCTGTAAGAAATATTAACAACGCCAATGCGCCACCATTATTCAAGCTGGAACACTATAATAATGAGTATTGCTGCTTAGCAGTAATTTATTTGATAAGTGGGTGGTACCCAGGCTATACACAACGCTCTGCCACAAAGTAAAAGTAATTTTTATTGTTAGAAAAATTAAACATTTCTTATATTATTGTCAAAGTATAGTGAGCCTCATTACATTCACACACACATACATACTTTTTATCACAATTATGATTGACAACTGACTCTTATAATTACAACACCGTTATACAAGGTATATTAGTACAATGGTTGTTAAATGGGTGGGACTTACCCAAAATCTACTTCAACAAATATTTGTTCAACATTTCGTTTGAGTTATAGTACAGTGTTAATGTAAGCTTCAGTATTTAGACTTTCTTTACATACACTTAAAATTATAGTGTACATTCAGTAGGTATTATGTAAGTAGAAATTCTAATCTTACAGGAGAATACGAACGTGAAATGTCAGAACGTGATTTGAATAATTGATTATAATAATCATTAAATTAATAGGATATACGTATCAAAATAGCTTGACACCCTAAACCGGATGTCAACATTTCACGAGTGAAATACGTAGTGATTTCTTACAGAATCGCACTGCAGATACAAGTGTTTTAACAGTCCCACGGGAAATATGAGATTGTCGTTATAAAAAATAAATTCTGTAGCCATAACGAATTTCATTAAAATATGTAAAATGGTGGCTATGAAGTGAAAGACGGACGGATAATATATTCAAAATTCGTCCGTCCAAAAAGGACCATGTTAAAAGTTTTTTTTTTATTTTCTATCATAGCTCCTGTACAGTTTTTTTTTTATATATAAAAAAATATTTATTATGAAATAAATTATTTCAATTTTCCAAAAAGGATTTTCTCGCTTACTCTGAGCTTTAACACACACCAGGGAAAGAAGGTAAGATCATATATAATAAAAAATTTAAAGCAAAGCTATGTAACTGAAATTTCTTTTAGCGTAAGATGTTTATCGATGATATACACTAAAAGCTAAATGTGATACCGAGGAGCTTCATACCTATAGGATGAACCCATTTTTTCCAATACTTTTAAATAGTTTTGGTTGAATTGATAGTGCCGATCGTTATAGAAAAGAGATTACAAGGAATAAGCTACAAAAAGATTTATTTTACAATATATATAATAATCTAAATACAAGAAAACCTAATAATAATATAAAATTATAATTTTTTTTTTTTCATGTTAAAGAGTTTACTTAATAAATTATAATTTTGGTCTGGAAATCAACCCCGAACTGCTATATTTGATTCACAGTCGCTGAAAGCGGAAGAGGAACATTGTATGAAATTTTCTTTAGTGAAACCTCTGAACACATAGTGTTATGTACGTATCTTTAAGTCCATAACACTTTTACCTTTTGTAATACAATATGTGCATGAAAAATGCACGTAATATTTGAGTTCAAGTTTAAAAGTATAAGCGCAACAATGTAACTAGAAGTGACCAAAGAAAATTAAAGTACTTATATGTATCCTGAAGGAGTCGATGGTTATTTTTTTTGCTTTTACTAAAAAAATGTTTTTTTTTTAATATTGACTATTTTGTTGCCGCTCTGCTTCAGTTTCTTTATTTTAAAAATAACACGATTTTACAAACTTAATACTTTTGGAAAGTTTACCCTTCTTAGGATACATTACTATACAATTTTAATTTCTATAACAATTACTTTTACATCCACTTTAATACTAATTTTGTAAACTAACTTTTTTTAATTCTTTGAAAATACCGTAAAGTTATAGTAATTATAGTTGAACAAATTTTTCCATTATATTTTTCCGTGGCTGTTGATAAGTATTTCAGTAAAAGCTCGTAACTACTAGGCGAAGAGGTCCTCTCCTCTTAAGGCTTGAAGCTTATTCCGCCACGTTGCTCTAAGAGGGTTCGTCTATAAATATAAATGTGGCAACTTAATATACGCGACATGCAGGTTTTCAATGGTGGTTTTTCTTCACTGAACTTTATGTTTATCACAACAAATTCTCTGAAGTCGAAGTAAAGCTTGCCCGGTCATTAATCTATAATTTCCGGTTAATACGTGGAGTATTTCATTCATTGAACCATCTCATCTCAGTAATATATTTATTTACGCAAAACTTTCGAGGGAAAATATCTTGAAACTATCAAAATCGATATAATTTATGACAAGGCTTGAACAATGAATAACGACTGCGTTTCCATAACAAAAAGAAGCTAAAATACAGATTGCGATCTTGGCGCAAGGGAGGTGCCAAGTTTGTAACAAATGGGAGCAAAATCAGAGTTCATCCGCAGAGACTTTTTTTAGAAATGGCAAAATTAATTTCGTATACTCGTAGATACGATACAAGTATCTTCTAGATGTTTATTCGACTCGATTCAGATAAACACTGTAATTGTCAGTCATTGAAAACAAAGAGGAAAAAATGTTAATCTACCTTTACGTTCTACTTACATTACATTTTACTTCCTAAAGAATTATTAAGACGAGTAGCCTATTCACTCAATGTGATTTTCTTTAATAAATCGAACAAATTAAATTAATAATCATGTCATAATTTTATCCAAAATAATAATAAGAAAAATCGTTCCTTGACACACTGGCATCAATATAGAGCAAAATATGAATTTTCAATGTTTGTAAGAATCAATAAGAATTGCTAGTACTTACTACATAAGGGTTTAATTTAAGGTTCCAAAGTACTGCAAAATTAAAAATTAATATTACTGTACTAAAATTTCAAATATCTTCAGTAATAATCCTAAATGTGGCACTATTCCATAGTGGCAATAATACGAGCAGATTTTCCACGTCCAATCGCATTTCTGACCCTCTGAGCAAAACACCGGCCAGAGTCATCACAACCCATATTACTCGTATCTCAAGTGTATTTGTTTAATACAGGTTATTGCACGATTACTAAAGTCCAAATGTTTTAACTGCAGGGATAACAAAGACATAATTTGAAAAATACAATGATTCAATACTGTCAAAGATGAGATACAATAGCAATACTTCTACTAAATGGGCAGTTTTTGTTTTAACATCTACTTAGTGTTAAAGCTTTAGGCAAACCAATCTGGGTAGGTACCACCCGTCATAAGATATTATACCGCCAGACAGCAATATTTAATATAGTCGTGTTACGTTTAAGTAAAAGGGATATAACATCTTAATTCTCAAGGTTGGTGGCACATTGGCGATGTAAGGAATGTTCAATATTTCTACTGAATACTGGAATACAAAAGACATGCCATAATATGACATCTTTTTTATTTATTTATTGGAAAAGTTACACCATCAATACACAATCACAGTTAGTTACACAATCTTAGTTCTCAAGGTCGGTATTACAAGGAATGGTAAATGTTTCTATCGTCTGTGGACGATGGTGACCACTAATCATCAGGTGGCCCAATTACCCTACTGCGTAGCTATTTTATTTTTTTTTTAATATTCCGTGTCCTTTGTATTCCATATAGTGCATATTATGTATGTCAATTTCTTACAATTGTCCTTGGATGTCTTACTATTGGTGCAATTAATTTAAACAGCGCTTACTTAATTCCATATTATTGAAACATAAAAGTATTTTCTTATTGTAGATTTTATGAAATTCAATTAAAAGAAATATTTCACTAACTCCTTAAATTTGAGTATAGAAAACGTTGAAATGTTTTTTAATACTCTATTCAATATTTTTACTTTTCTCGTGAGAAAAAAAACTTAAACATTTCAACCACAAGCAACCTTTCACAATACACGCTTAAAGCGATGAGAACTTAAATATACAGCCTCGTCTTGAATAAAAGTCAGTATTCGTTTCATAGCATTTCTTAAAACCTCTTTAATACATATTTAAAAATTTAACTTTATTATTGAGTTAAACTTTCTGTGTCTTTTAATATCATAATATAATAATATATAGAAATTGATGTGATTAACTAAAGATGAACACGACATTCATTAAAATATTCAAATTTCAAACTCGAACATAACAATATTAATTATTGCTATTTGACGTTAGAATATCACGTTCGTTGATTTCCAAACATGTTATAGTATAAAAAAGTATATTAGTGCTGGTAATTTTACATCCGTAAAATGTTTGATGATTCGTATTCGTTTTTCAAAAAAGTAAGTTGTGATTTTGAGTAAATATGACTGTTTTTTTTTCTGCAATAGCATATTTACAGAAATACTTTATATGTATATTAAAGAAACGCTTCATTAATAAAATATTAATTATCACTAAATGAAAATGTTATCATCATTATCATAACAAAGTATCACAAGAGAATAAAAGAAATTCACGAGAAAAATCGATAATTTATACACACCTAAAACATACTCGTGGTTTGGAAACCGTATATTCGAAAACTTTGCGTATATTCTATGCAAATTATCAAATCCGTTAGTTTGTCAGAATATAGTTCCGAAAACACGAATCACGCTAAATAAAATCAGAATATTTGAATAAATTTCCTTTTTCAAACAAATAATTTAAATTTTATTTAAAATAAGCCTTATTGTACATAAGGCTTATTTTATGTGACTCTAGTTAAGTTAGTAAAAGCGTTAATTCAATTTGCACTGAACATTCTAAAAGTTATATCAGTACTAAATTTAAGTATCAATTTTATCAAACAATATCCAACTTACAAATTTTATGGATTTTAATAAAAGCTGATATCAATTAATGAAAATAATTATTAAAACATATTTCAAAATCAAAATCTTTGCTAGCAATTTCTTCTAAATTACGACTAAAATAATAAATGAATTAGTTCTTATGTATGTTAGTAAAACGCTAATCTATTTACTAATGACTAATCTTAAAAAAATATTACACATAACATTGATAATTGAATATTCGAGTGCGATCTTAAATCATTATTTTACAAGATTAAATCAAATGTAAAGCTAGCACCGGTTCAAAGTGTACAGCCTACTGAAGCAGTAAAACTCATAGCAGTTACTTTTATGTACCTATTAAAACAATTGAGACGCACCAATTACTGTGCCTGCTCGATCGAATTTGAAGTAATGATAACAACTCTTTCAACCAATAAGATACTTCATTTATATTAAATCGAGTATTATGTATCGATATTTTCACGGTTTTCAGGTCATATTTTCGTCGATTTCAATCGATTAATTGTAAAAGCATTCCTCCGATTTTATTATTATATTAATTTTTATAATTTTCGAGCAAAGTTGCGCTGTAAAGCAAATAGTTCCGAGCTGACGGGGTATTTTCCGTCGTTAGTCAATAGGAAGGCTTACAATGAGAATGAATATTTTGTTTGTGAATTTTCCTGCTTCGTATTTCCCACTAATGTTAGGTGATTATTGATGGCTTTTATTCGCTTTCAGTTTCTTTATCCTTCGTTCGCTCATTGACTACAAATTGCAATTTATTTCGATGCCTCCAGTTTTATTCGTAAATATGATACTACTTATTATTTATCGCGTTTGAAAATAGCTCTTTTATTATAAATGGCAATGGCAATGACTGGAAATTAAATTATCATAATTTAAATTCTATATCATTACATACTAAAAATGTATATTACATACGAACTTTTATTTTTGACTCTTAAATTCACTTGTTTTAAATTTTGACAGATAAAGCTCTCAATTTAGGTAGAAGGCCATCAGAGTGAAACAACATAACAACTTTTTAAACCTTACCTACCTTACTTACCTTAATATAAATATTTACGTTGTTTTAATTTTTTTCTATATAATAACAAGTAAATAATATTATGGCAATAAGTTACAATAATCGTTAATATGGCACATAGTTTTCGCATTTTCATGATTTGACCATTGCCAAATTTGGCAATAGTGTGAAAAACGTAATATATTGATATATTGATATTTGTATTTTATATTAATACCAAAAATAATTACGTGAATCTCGAATAAAATAGTAATTACCATTTATACACCCAGATAGAAGAAAGACGTGCTTCGTCTTTGTATGTGTATTTAAATATTAAATTGGTCGTCATAATATACTGAGTTTCCTGCCGGCTCTCGATAGAATTTACATTCCGAACAGGTTCACTTCACTTAATATAATTTTGAAAAATGACGATTGAAAAGTGCTCGTAAAATCTTACTTGAATAAAGTATATTTTGATTTTCATTTTGATTGACCTTTTTGCATAACTTCCAGTGCTAAAAATACTTGAGCAAATTGATCTATGTATTATATCAAAAGGCCTCTCAACTATGATGCTCTATTATGAATCTTACTAAAATTTGATACTGTGCTTTTCTTTAATCGCTAAAGATCCTTCATTATATTATATAAGATATAGTTATCTTTTATAACACACTATTATGATTTTCAATCAGTTCTCTAATTAATTATCATTAGTTATCTGTGAAGAACCGTATACATATACTCGTATATTTTACATTACATTAACAGCCTGTAAATTTCCCACTGATGGGCTAAGGCCTCCTCTCCCTTTGATTAGAAGGTATGGAGCATATTCCACCACTCTGCTCCAATGCGGGTTGGTGGAATACACGTGTCGCATAATTTCGTTGATATTAGACACATGCAGTCTTCCTCACAATGTTTTCCTTCACCGCTGAGCACGAGATGAATTATAAACACAAATTAAGCACATGAAAATTCAGTGGTGGTGCTCTGGGTTTGAACCCGCAATCATCGGTTAAGATGCACGCGTTCTAACCGCAAGGCCATCTCGGCTCTTCTATGTAAGCCAATTTTATTTTATTTATTTATTTAACAATCTAATACAATGATCGTGAAGGAGTGATCAAAGTTCACTTTAAGAACTTCGTTTATTCGTCAATAATCCATCACAAGTCGTAACAATTCGATTCAGTCTGCTAATAGTCGAGGAGAGTAATTTCGAGCTCTAAACTACTCCGTCGTTTGCTGGTTCATTTTTCAATCACTTACTGGATCGCTTTATATCGTCAAAACTTTTACTCCTTTTCCTTTTAACACTTATTTACTCTGTCAGCAAGTCTGCAAGGGGCGTCTTTTTAAGATTTAAAATGTTTACTGATTCGATAGTTTCAGAAAATAAATGTCTTTTTATTTTACCATATATGACAGAAATGCAATGTATTTCTTAAGATCAAAACATTTACCTATTAAAACATATTATAAAATAAATCTAGACTTTGTTCTGCGTCTGAGTGTGAGCATGTTTTTACAGTTTTATGACAAAAGGAATCACTGACTGCAAAATCTTTGTATTTAATGGTATTATGAGCTTCACTTTTCTTAACTCTTTAAGTTTGTTAATTTTTATATTTTTATGATAGTTATTATTGGTGGCAAAATATTCGTCACCACATAGACATTAACGCTGTAAAAAATTACCATTACTTACATACATTGTCAACGCACCAGAGATATTGGGAACTAAGATGTTATAGCTAGGGACCTAGCTCACTCACTGTTAAAGCCGGAACACAACAATTTTTCTGTAGAACATGACGTACTGAGTTGTGGTATATATTCAGACGGTCTTGCACAAAGTCCCACAATGAAATATCTGTATGTTTTTTATATCATCATAACTCTTTGTCATACTAAAAATAAAAATGAAATATTTTTATTCTAAATGTCATCTAAAGTATCGCACGAAAATATATTTCACCAACATTATTCTTTCTAAATAATACGTGACTTTTTCTATAATCATTTCTCTTTATTCGAACATTTTCGCGCGAAAAGAATGCATGCAAAAAAGGGGCTATAGTCATCAAAGTTAATAGCGGTTGTACAAATAAAATCCGCGCTTTCAACGCTTGTTTAATATTTCTTTTTCAAGAGAAAAGCCTAACAACTTTCATCAAGCTAATACCTTTACACCTTCAAAGTATCCTCTTAAAAGTTCTACCTTATATGATAAAAAGTTAAACTTTGTTGGGTTATTTGAGTGTTATTTCGTAATGAATAATTTTGCAATCTATAAAATTCTAAAGTAGATCTTTAACATAAATGAACATTTTACTTTTTCTTATTTGGATCAATTTGCTTACTAGTAGGAGAAATTAACTTACTAATAAATATTCTGAAGCAGATAAAATCCATTTCATCCATAATGTCGAGTTTTGCAGTTCCATCAAATCCATTAAGTACATTTGTTAATATGTTAATAAAGGAAGTGATTTGGCCGTATTTGAAGTAGATATATAAGTAGCAGCGAAGCTATCTGGCATATTTTCAGATTTCCCATACACGAAAGAGAACATTCTGTCCAGCATCTTACAGTACATCTTGAAAACGGTCAACGATGGTATTTTACCGAATAAAATATTCTCCAAAGAGCATTTGAGACACCGAAAACTACACTAAATGAATTCTTTACATTATGTCAAAAATCTAATGTATTCTTTAATTGATTCAATTTATTATAATTACTGAGTCACAGCAACGCGTGGCTGGGTCAGCTAGTGTATGTATAAAATTGACTTGTAAAGTATTTTTAACTAAAGTCGACTTTAACCCAAGTTGCAAACAAGCTGGCGGCTACTTTGGCCAAAGTATAGTTGGATCATTCTCACAAATGAGAAAAGCTGCCAATATTTTGTAGCCTTTATCTTTACTACGTCTGCAGTAATATCATGAATGCTTATCAGTTATTTATTTATTTATTTTATATTTCTTAATACATAGCTGGTAGGACTTTGTGCAAGACCGTCTGGGTAAGTACCACCCACTCATCTGGTATTCTGCCGTCAAACAGCAATATGTATTATTATGTTAAGGTTTGAAGGTCGAGTGAGCTGGTATAAGTACAGACACAATGGACATAACATCTTAGTTCCCAAGGTTGGTGGTACATTGGAGATGTGGTAACGCGGTGGCAACGAATGGTTAATATTTCTTACAGCACTAAAGCCTAAATGCCGTGGTGACCATTTGCCTGGCAACACCAGGTGGCCCACAAATTGCATTAAAAATATATAACAATTTGTGTACAGTTAAAATACATAAATAAACATAAAGATCAATGCTTCAAAGTGACTACTATACACAATTTCCTATAAGAATCACACAATACTTATATCCGCCAAAGATTCTCAAATTTTATACTTAAAAGAGAGCATTTTCTGCCTGGCAGTTCCCTGTTCATGACTGGGAACATACTTTTAAAACATACCAAAATTCTCTTTATCGAAGTTTTATTTCTTTAAAGAATTATAAACAACAACTTCTGACTTTTTGAATTTATTAATGCCTCTCTTTAATGTATTTAGTAACCGCAGAGTCGGCAGGTCTAAAAAAAAAAACATTTTTCAAATTTAAATTCTGAGAGAAAATGGTACCAAATTTACTAGTATAAAGCCTCAAGGTGAATGGTCAGCAAGATTTTTGTCTTTGGACAATATTTAAATGTTTTGATATAGCGAATGTTAATGAAGATATAATTACAACAATATAATTAATAGTTATTATTAGTTTTCATTATTAAAATAGATAGTAAAAGCAAATATATTTACTTAAATGGGTGTTCCAGATGATTTAATAATTTGTAAGTTATATAATATATATATATATATATATTTCTATTTATTTAACATTGAATATTGTACTATAACGTTCATGTTAATTATCTTTTTGTCTGAGTTATAAAAATACATGCGACGTCAATGTTCTTCGTCCTACGCGATTTGAATCACAATAAGTATGTCATCTGGTCTTGGACTGCCGCAAATAACACGGCCCAAAATAGTCTTGACTCCACTTATATGTAAAACGGGATAAGGTTATAGTTCACATATAAAAGTTAAGTTCGATTGACATTTGATTATAACTGGGACGAATTTGATACAAAATTATGTTGGCAATTATAATTTTCTTTGATAATATTTATTTCGAAAGTAAAAGTCACAACTGAATACGTGTAAGTGCAGATATCTCTTATCTCTAAAAGAAAAACAACATAAACAGTAACATAAGAAATCTAAGTAATAGCATCGTGTTATTCTATTTCTAAAAGAAAAAAATATGGAAACCTTGCCTAGTACGCATAAAGTAGAGTTCATTGCCAACTTTGTCCTTGACATACTTTTACGTAAATGGAATCAATTGGACAATATCTTCCAAAATACGCTTTGAGAATAATTTATAAATATTATTTCTGAAAAAGTTTTTTCGTTTCGGAATCCGAGGGTCACATTGAATTTAATTTTGTTACACAACGATTCTAAAGTGCTTGTTAGAGCCCCTTTGAATAAAACAGGTTTTGATTTTGTTAATAAGTAAATACTGAAGATATAGCTAGTATAATAAAGTTCGATCCTCATCCAATAGGAGTATCGATTGCTTGCATGTCATAAACCAAGCAATGTCCGCTGATATGCGCAATCTTTAGTGGTCATACAACACAAGGAGCGCTGTCAGTAAACAGATGGATTTCTCGAGTATAAGCTAGATGCAATCACAATGTAACTTTAGTGAGGAACTTGTGTACATGGCATCCGTTCATGACGAGGCAAAGCGATGTATACTTTGTATGGCCGCTATGTGACCGACAGCACATAGGGGATCGTTGCACAATGTCAGCTACCTTAAATATTATCATAAAAATATGATGATTTTTTCTTCGTAATTAAAATTTTTTTTATTTATTAAGAACTCGAAAAAAATAGTCTTTTGAATTATTTGAAACGAGTTTTACAAAAATTTACAATTCTTGAAACATTTCTTCAATCTCCAAACATTGTTTTGTTCAGAAAAAATGTTTACAAAACTGACAAAAAAACCTTTTTCAAAATGTTTACATTTTGAAATGAGAGTAGTCATAACGAGAGTGCCAGCGTCCTACATAAATGTCCAAACAAGTCAATTCTTAAGTGTATGAATAACATCAGAAAATGTGGAAATAGTTTGACATTATCTAACCATTTTTAGCGCTATGAAGATATTTCTTTACGAAGAAAATAAACCATTGTAATGACTTTAACTATTATCTTAATCTTTTTAATTAAACGAATTACCAAGTCGTTTCATTGGCAACCGTGTTGAATCGTTTTATGGATCATATATATTTATTTGGGTCACGCCTTCGATCTGGTCTTGAGGCTATGCCTTCGTAATCTACCGAATAGTTTCTTTGTATTTTCATTCATAAAATCTTTCTTTTTTCAAATAGTTTGGTTAACAGAGAAATGTGCCACTTGATGGTAAGTGATCGCAACCGCCCATATACATTAGCACTGTAATAAATATTAACCATCCCTTACATCGCCTATGCGCCACCAAGGCACCTACCTTTGTAGCTAAGATGTTAAGTTCCTTTTAAGTTAATGTATTTTAGGTATAATAAGTCAAATATTATTAAAGAAAGCTAATATAGTAAGCTAAGTTATGCTTTCAAAATAACTGCTTTTCGTAATTTTTCAAGTCAATGATGTCAATAAAACAAGAAGCTATCAATGATTCGAAATGAGGATATTACCGAATAATATTATAATAATGCTCTAGGGACTGAATTTTGGCTGCGGCAGTTAATCTCATAAACTAGTCAAATTTGTAGTAGATTGTATTATACAAGAGTATATGCAAACTACGATAGTCCTTTATTTCCAAAGGTACGACAATCCAACAAGATGCAAGGCTCAGGAACAATAGTTTTATGTCCTTTCTCAGACTATGACAGTTACTTAGACTTGATTGCCAAAAACACCCAATTACTTTTGCTCAATTCGAGATGTGAAACCGGCACCTTGGGTTGGCAAAACAATAAGCAAGCCACTAACCCAAAAAGGAAGAATAATATTATACAGCTGCTGCAAACACAACTATCTCTGTTGGATAATAGAATATTCTGATACAGCTTATTATGTTTAATAAACGGACCTTACGCGTTTGTCGTCTGGAAAAATAGGAACCACCAATTCTATATATTAACTTCCTCATTGAATTATGTAAATATCATATAAATTTCCATGAAAGTTATATCTTGCATTACTATACCCTCTAATAAAAACCCGAAGTCTTATAAAAAATAATCTTATTTAATATTTAAAACAAAACTCGTTATATAATGTTATGATATGAACTTATTTCTCTAATGAAAGAAGAAGATAATTGTTAATTTAACTTTTAACTAAAACATAATTATGTTTGTAATAATTATAAGGAACTTATAAGATACAATAATGTTTTTTTTCTTTCCACTTTGATGGGGGTGGCCTAATAGGTAGCTATGCGTCTGATTTACTGCAGGGGTTCATGTATTGCAGGCAGTTTCTGGCACGTAACAACAAAATTCGTACTTTTTTCCTTCAAAATGAACCTCATTTTGCGGTTTTTAAAAATTTGGCTTTAACTTCTTGGCACAAACCAGTACCTGAATTTCTTCTGGTCAAGGTCAATACAAGAAAAAGTAAATAACTTCGGAAATGTATCCCAATTTCACATCGAATCTAAACTTTGATCAGCGAGACAAGTTATGACCCTCCCTTCACATAAATATACGAGTGTTTGTACCTACATAATAGTATGCAGATGAAATTATTTCAAATTGGATTAGTATTTTAAAATATTGTCTAAATTTTAAATTAATATGAGACCCATGTATATCGCATATCTGATTGTATAAAGTTAAATAATGTGTCTAAATTGTTACAAAGGTCATCCAGTGGTATAAATCCACCACGTCATTTTTTTTTAATTTCCATATTTAACAATATATGTATTTTGAATGCTTTTACTAGTTTAATTTTATTAAATTTTATTAGAGTAAATAATTTTAAATTTCTTTTGTTTGTTTTTTTTTATTCTGTTTGAAATTTGAGCAAATACTTTTGAATGAAATTCTGCCACATATGTATTCCACTAACCCGCAATGGAGCAGCGTGGTGGAATATGCTCCAAGCCTCAAAGAGAGAGGAGGCCTTAGCCCAGCAGTGGGAAATTTACAGCCTGTTAACGTAGAAAAAATACACCTTTGGTTCTTAAAAATCTCGCTACCTGGAAAATGTTCCGGGAGTAAAACTATCAAAGGACTAGACTATTAGATTATATCAATAAAATATGTGAGTTACGTGTATCTCTCAGAAATTTATCAAGGAGACATTGTATCACCAGTACATAAGGTCGAAGTTATATTATAACTTCTTTAGGAATCCTTCGTATAACTATATGAATTATTTTATGAAAATTTAAACTATAATTAAAGATTTTATATGATATTGAGTATGGTATATCCGTATACGAGTACATCGCTGCCTAAAACGACTTAAATATAATTGAAGATTAACATGCTGCAAATATTTTTAAATTATTATTAACTAATATAATGATAACGAACTAATATAATTACTTTTTTTTTATTGAGGTTGTATTGAAACTCTACGCTATCAGGAATATAAGCCTTTAATATCTGTTATTACTTCAATCTGCAGCGCAGTTTCGCTATTTATTACGAATACAAGGCTGGCAAGCTCTGTCCTATGAACCATTACGAATACCAACTCTCCGTTACAGCTGCCAAGCCACGAAAATCTGCGTCTTAATGTATTTCAACTGAAATGTTTTGCTTATAAATGGACAATACAAGTTTTAATTCTACTGCTGAAAAATATATTTCCCTTCAACAATTACCTAACTAACTTAACTTCTTGTTGTTTTTCTTTTATAATAGTATAATAATTTTCAAAATCTTAATTTATATATATAACATACATACATAATATGTTAAATGAACATTTTAGTAACATAACTTTTAGTGGTAGATTTTTCTTAACTTATAAGGCTACAAGACCGAACTGATTTGTTAATTTATACGATCACATAAGATTTAGTTAAATCATCTCTTTTTTAAATTGTATTGTTGATAAATCGCACTAATCAAGATGTTGAATACTGTTGTATTCTAAATACAAAATCATTTAATTAACGAAGAACCATTTTTATTACACATAAAGATTTAGGAAGAGGATTAAAGGATAGCAATGTAATTACATGATCAACGATGCCTTTGTTATATTTTTGTTGAACTGTGGCCAAGCGGTTAGAGAACAGATTATGTATGAGCCGATGGTCGTGAATTCAAATTTTATTTAGCATAATTAAATTTTCCATTATCTAAATTAATGTTTCGTCTCGTGTTCTCATAAAAAAACTGTACAAAGAAATACCGACACTTATACATTAACACGCAGAGGATCGGCATTATGGAATTAATGCCGAATAATTATAGTAGAGTGGACTTTTGCCCAGCAGTGGGTCATTCACTTCACTTATTACACATACCATCTCTCGGCTAGCCACTTCTGTAGATGTGACTAAAATGTTGTTGTACTTATATATATAATAGCTTTTGCTCGCGGCTTTTCTCGCGTGAAAGTTGAATATATTTACAAATTAACTTAAAATATTACGTTAATTTAAGACCTCTTTGTATACCACATTGGTTTGTATTTCACCTCTTAGGGTAGAATATCCTATAAAAGTGACGGACTTACATACAAACTTTTAACCCCTATTTGACCCCTTTAGGGGTCAAAAATTCAAAATTTATTCCTTAGTGGGTGTCTACTCAATACAACTATCCTACTCACCAAATTTATTAAAGTTAGGGCAATAAACCCTAACTTTAATAACTTACGTTCGGCGATGACGAATCAGTCAGGCAGGACATGTTATTATATTTTATAAGTATAGAGGATAGATAATAAATATATGTGTATATAAGTTTATTTCTATCGATGTACTGACTTTGAATCTGTCTACGTTCGATAGTGACTGAAGACCTAACACACATTCAAATATATAACATCCCATATATGCAAATTCTAGTAAAATATTGTTAACAAGTAACAAAACCTAATCAATTATTGTTTTAGTTGCTTTACTTTAATATATGTAGGTTATTAAATCAAAATCAAAAATCAAAATACTTTATTCAAGTAGGCTTTTACAAACACTTTTGAATCGTTATTTAACAAACTATTTAATGTAAAGCTACCACCGGTTCAGAATGTAGATTCTACCGAGAATAACCGACAAGAAACTCAGTAGTTACTCTTTTTCAACATCTAAAAATACAGTCATGCTAGTTAAATACAATTATATATGTATGTTATTCTATTGTTGTCTCCTGCCTGGAAGTCAACAAGCATTAACTCCATGCTAAAGAAAATAAAATTGGATAAAGTAAAGTAGTAGAAAGCTAATTTCCCATTTCTGTGTAAAGGCTCTTGCTTTTGAGGAGAAAGTTTTTGGATCATACAACTCACATACTTTATAAAAATAGTTTTTTTTTTATATCATCATAATAATTATTTTTGGATCATCATATATTGGAGATCAACGTATTGCGCTATTAAGATTTGGCTATATTTTACGACCGAATATCTTCTGTCCCCGATGGAATCTTCCTTGGGAATACTTATTTATTTTGCTATTGGGTTTGTTTTCCGCTGCCATTCGACTTGTGGGTCAACGTTAAGTCAAAGTCAAAATTTTTATTCAATATATGGTTCGGTTTGAAGATCTTTATTTCTCAAAAAGATTTACAAAAAATCACTTACATGAGAAACACATAAAAAAAAAATACAAAAATTGTTGGGACAAAACGGAAATAACCAAAACACTCACTAGATTGCAAAGATTTAAAGATTTAAAGGGTAAGGCGAAATAATATACTTATAAAAATATTGTGTGGGTAGAACTGAAATAATATAGTCTGACCAGCTCGACTCCTTCAATGTCTTCGCGACCGTCGTATTTGTTTCGATATAAAACCGATATAAAACTAGATGTGCCACATATAAGTTCAGAAATAAACACCTGAGAAGAACCGGCGAAAGAAACTTAACAGGTTTATTTACCAACTAATACACATCATAGCTTAACAATGGTAAATTACAATAACAATTTTATTTTTTTTACTTTTTATTATAGCGTAGTTGTTTTGGGATTGTGATACGTGCGCGTAGTAGAAACACTTTTGTGTGTTGTCATATGTTGAGATTGAGTGGTTAACATTGAAAAAGACATTTTTTTTTTAAATATAATCTATTTTAAATGAATAACATTTAAAAGAAGAACCCTTTAAAAAAAATTAAACTCATTGTTTTTTGCTCGACACGTACATAAACTATTGATTTTATTTCGATGAAAATTTAATAGGTACCTCTACGTATACCCGCGAGGAATACTGGCCCGAAAAGAGTGATTTTCTTTATACATTTATGTCCTCCAAGATAAACGTTGTATGTAAAAATATTTTTATATAGACTCTTGGGTGGCTAGTCACATTATAAAAATATGAACGATTTATAAATTTTCTATTAACTTTTAATATCACAAAATATTATTGACATTTTTCATTGTTATAATTATAATGGAGGAAATGTGAGTGTTAACAATTGTTTGACCTTCTGAAGCTATTACCGCACTTCTATACCAATCGTGTGAGAGTACATAAGGCTAAAACAATAGGTGTGTTAAATTACTCTCATTATGTTTGTGGTATTGTAATCATAACGAACGTAGAGCCTCAGTAGGAGGTCAATACATTTAAAATTAAAAAAAAAACTCTATATAATAAAAGCAATTACATAGAGTATAGTATTGAGTTTATTGACGGTTTTTTGGGAAGAATCTGAACCGATTGTAGTTTTACGTTTGGTTGACTATAAACACAATTACATTGGGATGTGAAATTTCTCATTAAAGTGTACAATTTTGTCATATTTTTATTTTAAGACAAAGGAATTTTGATTAGTTACAGTTGATCAAATACATATTTAGCCACAATAAAAGAACTATCGTTTATATTCTTTTTTGTGATATAATAAGCTGGAAATTGAATGCTTTCAACGTTTTTCAACAAAATCATATTGGATCACGATAATATATTTACTAATAAAGTATTTAATTGAGAAAATATCATTTAATCAACCTCTTAACTCAATTTGAAACAAACAAAACAAGTTCAGCCCTCTTTTGTTAATCATTCGAGTCAAAAAATATGTTTTACAATATTTACAATTTAATTACAATGTTTGACTGGCAAACAACTCACAGCCTGATTTTACCTGCCAAACAGAATGAAATTCCTCACGAAACGTAGATAGGATGAACTTTTCAAAATATATCTGCTCAGAGAGTTAAACGGGGATGAAAGTTTATAAGTTCGTTTTTTTTTTTAAGTCATATGGAGTTAGTGTTTTCGTTTTGATATATAAGTTGAAGAACAACCAAGACATACGTTGCAATATTTTCACATGGCAAATCCTATTGGGTACGCGGTTAGTCTTATTTTTATATATTATCCGGTTAAGCATATGACTCCACTCTACCTGATGGTAAGTGGAATGTAACTGAATTATTATTAGGTATTATTTACCTTCATTTTTATTAGAAAACTCTGAAACATAAAAACAACCTGCATTTAACCAGCATTCCAACGCCACGAAGTAGAGTCATGTATTACTTTTGATATTTCATGCATAGCTGTTAAGTAATTTTATCAAATCCTATAATAATTATAATTAATATTTGTTGAAATTTAAACTTATAGTCAGAATATTTATTTGAATATGTTTAAGGCTTAGTATACACACTTACACAACCACAATAATACAGAATTTGATTAAATTTTGTGGTTAAGTTTAAATCCCAGTGGAACAAAGCATTTAATCAAATTTCATTCCAATCCGGTCGTTTTAGTATGAATAATAAATTACAGATTTTTTTAGGCATACCGAAGAATCCATTTATTTCCCGGTATTTTCTCTTCGTGTGAAATCCTCTTGATTTTTTTGCCGTTTAAGTACGATGGCATTATATAAAGTATCATATATTCTATTCTAAAATCAGAAGTTTTATCCAAATCCATGTATGAATTATTATTAATAAGATAACGTTAAAGATCTATGTCAAAGGAATAGTGCATTTTACTGGGATAAAAATAATGTACGTATATTCCCGATTTATAAACTTATATTCGTCACTATTTAGTTTTTTCTCCGCGTGACAGAAGGACATAGCACACAAAGACAAAAACACAAATTGTCGAATAAAAGAACAATAACATAGTATCATACCGTGCTGGTAGGGTTTTGTGCAGGCCCGTCTGATTAGGTACAACCCACTCATCAGATATTCTTTAGCCAAACAGCAATGCTATCAATAACATTGTTGTGTTCCGGTCTAAAGGGGGTCTTTAGATATATATTCTACCAGCAAGCAGCAATTGCTGTGTTCTGGTTTGAAGGATGAGCGAGCCGGTGTATCTACAAGCATTCATCGTACTATCCATGATAATATTTCTTACAGAGCTATGGTGACCACTTCCTACAATTAGTTCTACTATTATTTTTGCCGCTAGAGTCTATACTTCAAAAGTTTGTTAAGAAAAATAAATTAAGCAGTACTAGATTTCTATATGTTTCGCAGAAGCATATAAAAAATTTTAGAGTTACATATAATTTTAGAGTAGAAATTAATTTATATGTGTATGTTTTTGTGTACGTATATCCATCAGAAATAAACAAATGAACAGATACACTTTCGCATTTATAATAATAATATAATATAAGTAATATTTGTCGTAATTATCTTTTTAAATTCAAGTAATTTCCTTTTTATTAAATAAAGAGCATTTTGTTTTACTATGGGTTTAAATAATTTATTTTATTTCAAATTAAATTAAATAATAGCGTATTAGTGAATAAAATGGGAGGCATTGTGTAGTTGCAGTCATACTTAATTTATATGACAAGCAAACGTTAGGCTGGCCATTGTGGCCAGTTGGACCGGAGCCATAATGGGAAATGACCATCGAAATTCCAGTGATACAGTTAAATAGAACTAAGAATTGACACATTTATTTATATATCAACGTATTTTTGTTGAACGTTTCTGTTTTAAAGCTATTCTGTTAGATTTTTTAGCGCAAAAAATAATTGTTTAACTTTTTCTAGAGCAATTTATGAATTAAAAAAAATGCTTAATAATGGGGCGAGGGGGATCGGGACTGTCACATACCGGACGAAATGCAGCTACCACTTTACCAGCTACCAAGAGTAGTACTTCCCCGGGCGTGGTATGCAGCATGGCACGTCCACTATCATGATTTATTTCGTTCATTGTCATAAAATTTCATATAATTATGTTAAATTAAATTATTACGTATAATTAAGTGTATGTGTCATTTATTTAATGATAAAATATAATATGGCATAATACATAATAGGACTGTATTAAATCATCTTTGTTTAAAGTATTAGAATTTAACGTTGACTAGTCAAGATTATCAAAACTCGGGTTAGGCACAAGGGACATGACATCTTAGTTCCCAAGTTTAGTGGCGAATATATTATATAAAGGGAAGTTATTTTTTCTTCAATAATAAATAGGTTTTTATAAATATAAATTTAAATGTTGTTTTTTTTAATCGCTCTATCAAATGAAATATTAATTTCAAGGATTTTAAAACAGTTTAATATCACACACGATCGCTTTTAGAATATAAAAAGAGTGAAAAGAAACCAATAAAACACTTTTTTCAATGCAATCGCAAAATTGCATCTCTACTCGAGAGCACTCTGTGTGCGCCATACAAGTTATGAAGGAAATTCTACGCTGCAGAAAATCTCAATTTGTTGGTTGCTGGGAAAAAAATCTCTAAGTAAACTAGGGAACAAAATGTTTCAATTACATGCCATTAAGCAAAATTCGTCCATATACCTTAATTTTTTTTAAATTCGTATGTGCTAGAAATAAATTATATTTTAATTCATCGCTCTTTCTATATAACATACATATATATTAAAAGTATACAATAGGTTCCATTTAGGAAGTAAGAGCTGCGATGGAGTAACAAAATTAAAAAAAAATACACATAAAAGTTGTAGAAATTATATCTAATACGTAATTATTTTTTCATGCGATGCATTGTTAATGAGATATTTTGGATGTTTTTTCCCGTGATTATTTACTCTTAAAACTTCGATTTAAGTGGACTGAACTCCAATATAATCCAGTCGAAAAATTGAATTTCAGTATATTTTGCAAGAGTCTATATTCCTTGGACTATTACCCATACAGTGGTAAAATAGGGTTTGAAGGATTGTATAGAGCTCTATTATATTTGAAATTGGAAACTTGAAAATTTATATTTAGTCTCAGGGTCTGAAGGAGATTTAGCGAATGATTGAAGTTTGTGTTGGAAAATGTGTTATATTTGTAACAGCAAAACTTTATAATATTCAGTACGTTCTAATATACGTTCTAAATATGTTTATAATCGTATAAATTTATAATGTGGTAAGTGAACTTCATTATAAATATAAATATTTTTTATTCAAACATAATATTGAGTAATTTGAAACGTCCTGTTACAAATCTATATTGAATGTAAACTTAGACTGTTTTGTCTCATAGAAAATTAGAAAAAAAAATGTTATTTTTAATCAGCTCATTAATGTCCCATTAATTTGATCACGTTATCATTTTCATTACGTTTTATTTCAATGACAAGGAAATTAGTTTATGTTTGTCCGGATTCGAACATATATATCTATCGAACATATATATCTTCCGTTTAAATCCACATCTCGTATGCACTGGGTTATCTCCTACTTTTCTTTTAATGCCTAAGCAGTTAAAAAATACAACTATATTTATACTGATAATAGTAAAAAAAAAACAATTAATTATATCAAATAATATATTTTGTTATAAAAATAATAACGCTGGTTTCAGTCATATTGCTGTATTAAGTATGAGGCCGTATATTATTGTCATTAAAACAGATTATAATGATTATTTTTCTGGTTTTAGAAAACAATTTTGCTTATATTACGTTTAAAAAAGGTTTTATTTGATTAGACTTGTCTTGGACTATATATAGTAAAAAATTATTCGGTTTCTCTCTGTTACATTTCTCAGTAGCAGCTTGGAGTCTAGAAATTGGCACTTTTTATAGACAATTCTCTTCATCAGTTATCCGAAATCTATGTTCAATTTTAATTTAAAAATCTTTAAAAAATATATATATATATAATTCAAATACTGCAAGCAGTCCACTTCATATTTTACCTTATATAACATGTTT
Organism: Vanessa tameamea; assembly: GCF_037043105.1. Classification (NCBI taxonomy): domain Eukaryota; kingdom Metazoa; phylum Arthropoda; class Insecta; order Lepidoptera; family Nymphalidae; genus Vanessa; species Vanessa tameamea. Next base: position 5,232,909 of record NC_087322.1, read on the forward strand.
TTATTTGATGATATTTTATGTACATTTAATTATTACTAAAGCAAGTTCTGTTCTATGTGAAATATAATATTTAATCTTTGAATTTTGGTCAATAAAGGTTATAATTTTACTCTCATTGGCGATACGATGACAATATAATGTGCGGTTACGTTGAAACTGTGGTCGGAATCAATTATCTTGTAATTAATTTATTCATATTCATATCTACTTTAAAAATTAATTTTGATACAAAAATAAAATAGGATAGCTATTTACATTTAAAATTACAATTAATTCATAGATTTTATCAGAAAAAAATGTAATATTTTTTAATTGAACTATAATTTTAAGATATGCGAAAATATAACAGTAGTTATATTTATTTAAGATCTTAATAAGATTTAATGTTAAGGTCCGTAGGAACTTTTGGCTTTGACAGTGAACAAATATAAATTAAAAAAAAATACTTTTATATTGAAGACGAATGAACTCGATGTAAGGTTATATTTGATTTTATTTCAAAATAAGTATTATTTTGTGTAATCAAACACACTTATGTATGTAATATAACTATCGAAAAAGAGTAATTTCTGAAATGCTCATCAGTTATTCCAAACCGATGGCAACTAGTTCCCAAGGTTGGTGACGCATTGGTGAATAAGGAAGTATTAAAATTTCTTGCAGTATCCCTATATTGGCAGATAACTTACAATCACCTTATTATAGCCAACCTTTGGCCCATCTACCAATCCGACTATCAATGACATAAAAAAATACTTTAAGTTAAATCTTATAAAATGACGATTTAGCGAGCTTGCATGGTATTTTATCCAAGTTAATTGCTCAAATTTTTCTTAAACAGTTTCTTTTAAATTTTGATTGACCAATGATCGAGAAAGTCACTCGAAAAACTAGGCGGTTATTAAGCATGCTCCGTAGATAAACAAGTAAAATAGAAAATCTGAAGAATGATCGACGAACTCGCTCCGGTAATGACATAACAGAAGTAAAGATGTCGATTCATGAAAGTTGGGCAAGCATCCAAGAACTGATTTTGTAACAAGAATATATGGTCTGAGTATTGCGTATCAGAGGAACTCATTTGCAAGATCTTGTTATATGTACTTCTATCTATGGATATGAAAACATTTGCTTCGTGGATCTAGTAAATAGCTTATAAACCGACGGCTTCCATTACATATTTTTCTGGTGCAGGCCAAAGTTTGTCTCAGAAAACAAGTATAGTCTCACGATTAAATCACGATGCTCCGTCATTAGGTACAAGATCCACATCTTGTGCCTGATGACAGAGCATTGTCATAAAATGATCGTATTATGAGATTAAAGAAATGTAGAATAAACTTATGCGTGCCAGCACTTGTATACTGCAATATATGTGTAGTTGGGCGTTGTAAGCAAAATTCAGTCAGGAAACTAGGATTAGGTATACTTTGATTATATATTGAACTGATGAAAACTTATATTCGTATAATTACATTATGTATAGTAATAATTATTGACTGTTCTTGTTTAACCCGCCATTGGCCAACCCGATTTGATCGACATTTTACGTGTTTTTCGTTCAAATTGTGAACATTGTTTCAGCATGTCTTACGAAAGCAACCAGCGTCGTCTCGAGGCTCTTTTGCAAGAAGTAATGTCTGATGAGGATGGATTACAATCGGAAAGTGAGACTGGAAGTGACTTAGAATAGAAAAATTTCGAACCAGATCGAATACAAAATTCGGAGAGCGAAGAAGATTTGAGTGACCACGAATATTCAGATAATGAAAACTCATTGTTCTATTTGGGAAAGGATAAATCGACGAGACGAGAGGATAAATTACTCCATAAGGAGCCCCAACGTCAATCTGTCCGTACTAGAAGAGTCAATATTATAACTCAGTTACCAGGACCGAAGCGGATTATTGCCGGTAAGAAAGAACCTCTCGCAATTTGAAAACACTACTTTGTCAATAATATAATCGATATTATTGTAAAGTACACTAACCAATACATTGACACAGTGAAACATAAATATAACCGAGAGACGTATGCCAGGCCCACTAACGTCAAAGAGGTACAATGCTTCATGGGTTTGATTCTATAAGCCGTAGTAAAAAAATCTAATCATCTGAATGTTGAAGAGTTGTTTCGGACGGATGGTGGAGCCGTTGAAATATTTCGGCTTTCTATGTCTGCTCAGAGGTTTAAATTTCTTCTGCAAGTTTTGAGGTTTTAATGACTGTACAACGAGGCAGTAAAGAAAAGCAATTGACAAGCTTTGCCATAATAGAGAAATATTTGAAATATTTGTCCAAAATTGTAAGGATAATTATACTTTGTCTGCTTTTGTAACAGTAGATGAAAAATTGGAAGCTTTTCGTGGAAGATGTTCATTTCGCCAGTATATTCCAAATAAACAAAACCGCTATGGTATCAAAATTCAGGCTCTCTGCGACGCTAAAATGTTTTATACGTTTAGTATGGAAATCTATCCCAGAAAACAGTCAACGGAAGGTCCATTTCATCTTGATAATTCTGGCCTAGCTGTTGTCCAAAGATTATGCGAACCAATTTTCAATACTGGCCGAAATGTCACAACTGATAATTGGTACACTAGTATACCCTTGGCTAGTGCGTTACTTCAGAACTGCCTAACAATGGTTGGAACAATCAGAAAGAACAAAACGGAAATTCCCCCTGAGTTCAATATATTACGTGGTCGAAGAGTGAAGTCCACTATGTTTGGTTTTCGTGTTTTTATTACATCGATTAAAATAATCGAAACAAACAAATTTTAAATTCAAATAAATTTCGTTAACCCAATGCAGTTGCTGAAGGTGATAAAATACTCAAGTTTACCCCCTTTAATAAGTTTGTAGGGTTGGATTTTGAAACATTTGGCCAGTGGTCATCAGATGCTGAAAATCATAAACAAGAGCTGTCACTTTCTTAGCTCTCAGACTAAGTCTTGCGATTCAACGTGGTAATAGTACTTCAGAATGTTGGGTACAATGCCACATAAAAATCTATGCGATCCTACTTCAATTCTTATTAAAAATAAATTACCTTTTTTAATTGGTAAACTCAACTTAATGTAAAATAAAGCATTGCAATGCCTAACATTAACATACTTTATGCGACGCAATATTAATATATCGAAAAATAACAAACTAAAAACGTGCGTGCTATCACATTTTGTTAAAACAATCTAGAAAAATATGTTTTAATGTGTAACTCGTAGAGGTAATACGATGTTCTCATGCGTGTATTTTGAAAATATTGTATTATTTTAGTAATAAATAACAAATATCCTTTATTCTTTAATTAATGTGATTTTTTTTTGAATATGTAACCAAGCATAGTACAGTTGTTTTATGGGCTTAATTATCCACTTTACTTAAATTATAATAGACGGCCCCAGATCAGAATTATAAGATTATTGTGTTTCTTTCTGTCGAGAAATCTTCTTCCGTTTACTTCCGTACAACGGAAAGCACGAATAGTTGTTAGTCCTGAACTCTTTCCAGTCATGCTGGATTTGCCATCCTATGGGATTATGAGAGTTAAAGAACAGACAGTGCACACAATTATGCACTTCAATATTTACCATGCATTTCGCTAATTTCCGAGAATTGTCACCGAAGCCAAAATCGTTAAGAAAGGACGACAATAACAATATGTAAAGGAAAAGCAGTTTATCTATGTATTAAAATTATACAAATCTTTACTTTTTTTTCTTTTAGTATAGAAAAAAGTTTTACTTTTATTCTAATATGTGACCTCAGTCTGAGCTGAAAAATTATCTCCATATGTATCAAAATTAGTTAATCGTCTCTCGATATCTTTTGTAATACAAAAACGAACACTCGCTGCCAGTTTTACATCGGATATATCTCAGAGCACTTTACAATGAAATCATTGATCACAGAAGTGTTTAAGCTTAATAATTATTTATATTTATTATTGTATATATTATTCCTAATCATTGATCACAGAAGCCTAAATACTTCTGTGATCAATGATTTATAAGAAATTAAGAGACATTATTTGAATGCCTAACTGATACAACTACAAAACTATATGAAATTTTCATTCACTTCAAGTTTAGACGATTGACGTGACGAGCATAAATTTCATGTTCTTGTAATGAATTAATTGACTCGGAACCGCAACTACACAGGTCGATGTCCGAGATAAGAATGTCTCTAGCACTACTTGCACTTTTTTATACTTAAGAGCTTACAGAAGAATATATTACCTTCTCGACTACAAAATTGATTTTTAAACATTAGATCAATATGGCAATACTTAATATTTAAGAAAATTATTTATTAATTTTTTTTTTTATTTCATTTCAAGTACAAATACTTGAAATAAAATAATTTTAAACATTATTTAAGTTTCATTGGAACAATCTATACTTTCTTGATGAACTTCAGTCTTAATAACGGTACGTGTCTTGAAACAATAAACCGCAGCTTATTTCATTTCTAAGAGAAATGTAAGATCCTTCTTACCTAAGGCAAAAATGGGTCACCACTTCATTTATAAAGTGTCTTTCACAGTCAATTTATTATAAGAAATGTCGCAAATACTTCTATCAAATTCTGTATTTGGCATATTTCTAAAGAACAATTGAACTGAACTGAAATATTGCATTTTAGCTTTGATCGTTTTAAAACTGATTTCGATATAACTTAGTTTTTCATTCGATATTCAATTTTTTTGAATGAGAAATAAATTATTTTCTTAATATGTATAAGTTTATACACCAAATACTACAACAGCCATAAATGTATATTGTGTAATAATTATGTTGGTTATACTTTTTCCTTGAAACTTTATAGCAATTCATACTTTCCCGATAGTAAATCATAAAGTTACCTACATCTATCGTAGTATGAACAGTTTGTTTCTCCTGGGGATGATAAATGATTGGATCACTCGGTGCAGAATAATCTACACTATCATGGCTACTGTATTGATCCTATTCAACACCATTAAGCATTTTAGCACGATCAACGACAAGAAGCCTAATATGTAGCAAATCAATGTACATGCTTTGAAACTAGAAATCACAAAAAATTAAACTTTATTTTTATTATTTACACATTTTTGACAGATACGTTCATTGCATGTAACATGTATTTTGTTCAATCAAGTTATCATGCTCTCTTAAAGCAAACTTCCTAAGCTTATGATATCCTCAAGAATCACTGAATAGTCAGGTACTTACTCTACAATTTGAGTATAAGAAAATAATACACTTCATTGTTTGTATATGGTTATTCAATTCGAAAATTAATATAATAAAAATTTATAAATTAAATAGTTTATAAAAATAAACTTTTAATCCAATTTCAATAAGCATAATCTTTGTAAACGATTTAATGGAATTTTCTTATAAGTACTTGATGCAATTGCAACAAATAACGCCTGAGAAGCGATATTTGAACAGTATCTAAATGTTTACTTAACAGCCTTTAAGTGCAATCTAACTGTTGATCTAAGTGCATTGAATGGATCTATGTCCATTGTGAAACGGGCAACTAAATGGTTGTGTAGTGCTGTGTATTACTTGATGGGTTCCCTAAACGCTTTCTTCGGCATGGTTCGTGTAGCGAAGTTATCATGATGATGAAGACGCTGAAATAATATCTATGACAAAAATATCTAAAAACAAATCATAATATTTAAGCTGTGTAACATTTTTCAGCGATGAATTGTTTGTTTTTTTTTTATGTGTATAGAAAACGATTTGTTTTGTGAAAAGCAAGTTTTTGTGCTTTATGTAGGGACGTGGTAAAAAATAGTCTTAACGAGGCTACAGGGACGTCACATTCGCCAACTAACAATCAATTTGTGATCAATCCACAAATGTCACCCGATTTTCGACTGTACAACCTGACATTATTCTGACATTGGAACTGGAAGAATTGACCTTTTTTGGAACTACTGTCTATTTCTAATAATAAAAGGTAACTTAAAGATAGGATCATGCATGTGCTACTTCTAAACAGTCAAAGAAATTTACTTTATATTTTTTTTAATTTAGATAACAGGTTTTTAATTAATCGTTTGAATTTAAATGTTAATTTTATAATTCAAGAGTATGAGAGATTGTACAGTCGAATGCGACGGTGGTGGTGCAAAATTCAGTATAACGAGCGCACCGTTCGAACGTAGTTGACCGTGTCTCCTGTGGCTTCAGTGAAAGCGCGCCTTAGTCGGGCCCGGCGAGTCTGCGACAGGGTTTGTGGACAGAGGAGCAGCCCCTGCAGGTTGAAAACAGAAATCAAATCAAACATATAAAATTTGATTTGATTTGAATGGAACCTCTCAAGACCCTTACACAGCACTTACACGCCGGACTGAACAGATCTGTAACAGCGTTCTATCGATAGCTTAACGATAATGCAACAATAGCGTTACTCCTAAATGGATAAATTTGATACAAACTATTGCAAGAAATGATTTTAAATGTGTGGTAGTTATATTTACGAATCTGGCGCTTGAAATATGTTTGTAATGTTGGTATGTCAGATAGTTACTGGGTGCTTTAGGATATGTTAAGTTGCCGTGACTCGCCAAATACGAGAAGGTACGTACTTACGTACTTTCAATAAAGATTTCTTCACACTGATTTTAGTCAAATGATCTTACACTGTTAATTATATTTTCAAATGTAATCCTGTAGAAAATCCATAGATAATGTTTTTAAAATAAATAATAATTGCATAATTTTGTTCGAATAAAAGTTATTGTAATAATTTTTATTTTATTTTTTCCTTTTTGTACAAAGAAATCCTTGAAAGCGATCATATAAAAACATTTCGCTTAACTTTATTTAAGTAAAGCCGTTTAAGCAATTATACAGCTGTTGTTCCAGCAATTCACTTAGTGATCTAATTAAATAGCCTTTTTGCAGTGTTGGCTTGCGTGTTCAGCGTTTATTTTTTTACAAAGGCCGGATATAAACTTTTCGGTGCCTTAATTTTTTTATTCATCAGACCGAGAATGTTATTTTTCCTCTTAAATTTCCTTGTGTTTCTCAATTTATTCATTAATGGCTTTTCTAGGGAACATAACTAAACCTCATAAGGTGCCGAATGCAAATATCAAATGTTCAAGAACATTTATTTTGTTTTCAAACGCGTCAATATTTGTGGTAGGGTGTTACGATTTTTTTAGTATTTCTGATATTCCATATATAATTATTGAATTGTGTTAGGTACATTTAATAATTTTAAGAATTTGTAATATTTTGTGTAATATTCGTGTAAATTGTAATAAATTGTTCCGGCATAATATTCATATATAATTTTATTATCAAACACAGTCGCTTACTTTTTGTGGCGCCATCTTTTAGCAGCGTGTCTTACCTGTTTGAAGGGTCGCATTCCGCCGTTGATTCGTAAAGAATCGGCCGCGATCCCAGCGATTCCATCGCCGGGTTCTCGTAGTTGTCGCAGTGAGGCGCTGGGGTGGTGATGTGTGTGGTGGGCGCAGTGAGTCGCGCATGCGCTCGACTCCGGCTGCGAGCTTTGTCGTATAATTCTCGTATTTGTGGCCGGTAGCAATAAAGCCGGAGGTTGAATAACAGGGCATGTACTGACAGCATGTAACGAACTACATCCACAAGGGTAGTGAACAGCTGAGCGAACACTCTCTCTAGACACAGATCGCGCTAGTTGTAGTGCCGACATCGGCGCCGTTGACTGCCTTCTTTCGCAAACACGACATCTAGCGTAAGCGTGCGGAACTAACTGACATGCAGTCACTGAACCCCTATGTGAGCAAGTTGCCATTGGCGAAACGAGAGTTTGAGGACGGTCTGCTGGTTCTCGACATTGCAATTCTATATCTGGCACGCTTCTCGTAGTACCGTCCTCTATTCTAATTGATGCAGCACTTTCTTCGCTGCCGGGACCACCTGACAATTGAGGTCGTAAATGGGTGGTACAATCTTGCCTTTGAAGTACCGGCTTAACGGTTCTATTCTCAGTAGGAACAATGACAGTGACAGAAGGCCCAGAAACCAAGAGGCTAGCTGTTTCATCACTGCTTCCGTAGCCGGAATTTGTAATGGCTTCAGTACTATCTGTTGTTGGCACGGACATCTTGTTTATAGTCTGAAACAAATGAAATAATTTCTTGTTAACTTACTAAATCACGGCAAACTATGCAAAAAAAGTCGAACCTGATCATACAAAGTCGAGTATCAGGTGTCCTCAATCCACAAACAAAATATACATTTATTTAAGCGGTAGTTGTACAAATTGTTATATTTTTAGACAAAAATACTAAATGTTACTTTGTAAAATGTGTTAAATTACTAATGCTCTAAGATTGATTATTGTATAATATAAAAATCTCAAATATCATGATGAACTGTCGTCATAGCAGCTTTCAGTAAGATCAATGGTTATGGGTTGGAGTTTTAATAAAAAGTTGTACATACTTCATATGCATGTTGTCTTAAAAAAAACTGCTGCCGATTCGAGGCTATATTAACACTGTCAATAATAAGAAATAATACATTTAAAGTATATAATTAATTTCTATCGATTATTATTAACACAAATAACATGATTCACATATTATCAAAGAAATCTAAGTGTTTTCCATTTCTTTGAAAAAATGCTGTACTATACCAATATGATATTTGTGAATGTTCAAAAATGTTTTAACAAAATTCTCTTAAAGAAAATAATTTTCCCGATCTTAATACGTCACATCTTCTCAGTGCCCTACATTTATGTTAAGCTTTATAGCTTTTACATTACAAGTAAATACATATTTGATTTAAGGAAACACTTATTGTAAAAGCCAAATCACGAAAAAATACATTAGGTATAAGTATCTAAATTTGTAAAAGAGTTGCACTTGAAACAAAAAGAAAAGCAGCGTAAGGGAAAACTAGTCTGCAATTTGAAGTGTTGTAATTTTCATGATTAAAGCCACGCCGAGTTTTAAAAGCAAGTCACTCGTCGAAAACAGTAGAAGTCTTTGGAAAGCAAAATAAAGAACGAATGGACCGAATTTCGTGGTGATTTATCTTTAAGCGTTTCATATTGTAGAAAATAATCGAAATTATTAACCGTAACTGTAAATATTAATTATTAGGCTATATATTGATCGCTATTTTAAATTCAGAATCAAATACTAACTGTAATACTACTAATATCTTTCAAATTTTACAATACATAGTCCCAACAAAATTCTAAAAATTAATTATCGCAAGCCCTATGTTGCGTTATCAGTAACAGTATTTACAACAGCTGACATGCGTATTTTTTGAATATTAGTGTATATATTTATATAAATTAAATTAAAGTTACAGCATTTTATAAAACAATAGCACTAAATTGAAGGTGCTTTCTGTGTATTATTCGTTTTTCCAATTGTAAATTCTAACGTAAAAGAAGAAAATTTCGCTGAAGGAACAATAGTGACTCGACTCCAGGTCGCACGTTCCGCACTTTTGCTTTAATACACTTTTAAGAATACACTTTGAGTGTTCTTTGAAAGTACCCACCCCTCTAGATATAATGTCTAATGCAACGAAATGTTTCAACGTTATATTATAATCCGAGGAGTTTTATTTATAAAGAACATAATGCTAGAAAAATATGTATAATATGCTTGTGTTATTATTTAACCCTTTGTTAATATTAAATACCAATAGATTACCAAAACCTTAGTTCGCGTATATTTTTGTTAACTAAATGAAATTACTTTGTAAATAACCTCAAAAAGACATCATCCACATCATCATCATAATAAACCTGTAATAATTTGGATTAAGCTGGACATAGGATCTTTGGCCCTTCTCATCAAATTCCTACCATTATCTACAAATAAAGCAATTAAGATATCATAATGACAATTCTAAGATCTAAGCATGAAAATATCGATCCATGATAATAATGTAACCGTTTATTTTAAGCTACTGATCATTTTATAACTTGTTGGCCAGAATATTTATCGATTCCACCAATATATCAACATTTAACACGCCATAGCGAAATTTTAAGAGCAATTAATGGTCTTACTAGGAAAAGCCATACCCATAGTCGGATAGGACTGGAAGATATAGAAAACAACTTAGTTTTATTTTGGCCATGAACTATATACAGAGTTCATTGAGAAATAAATATTATATACCCAATGAAACTTTAATTGATTAAGATTTTAAATGTATATAACAAGAGACAAAACTTTGAACAGAAATCTAATCGTACAAGCTCGTAACTGCTCACCTCCAGCTAGTATTGCCAGCTGGCAATATAAGAAATAAAAATCAACTTCTTACAAAGCCATTGTGTTGTAACAATGGAGCCTATAAGTATAATATTCTCTCTGAAACTAGCTGTCCATCATGTTCATAGTATGCACATGTTTCTCATTACGGCTAAATGTCAGTAGAACTTGGTAGAATGGTTAACTTTCGTGGTTCTGCTTCTTACACTTTTACTGTAATATTTTTCCTAAATGAATAGATTATCGATACTTCTTATAATATTTTTACAATTCAGGTAGGAAATTTATGAGCTTATTTCAACCATCATAGTCCAGCCTTATTATATTAGACTAATTAAACGGTTAATTTAGCTTGCCCTATTTGTTCTTTGGGTCAAATGTGATAGTTGATATTTTATCCCCTTCCTCTTGACCGATTTATCTGATATTTGGTGCACACCTTTAGTTCAGATGACAATAGAATTTAATATATTCAGTTTCATTGTAAATTAAAGATGGTCGCCGTCACCAACTGGCACCCACCCCACCCAATTCAAGGTTTGGTATCGAGTCGAGGTCTGTGTGATGTAAAGGTGATATATTCAGTATATCGAATATGAAGTTCGAATTTGATGCTAAACTCGTGGTAGAAAAATTTACAAAGAACGAGCTCGAAAGTTCGAAAACTTAAAAGGCCTCCCGACCGCAACCAGTAAAAAATTACACAAATTCCCATATGTACCAACCAAATGAACCGTAACCGTCGACTTTGGAAGAGACGGCGTACACTTTATTCACCCTAAAACCATACAGTTTCTAACAGAGTTTAATTGTGGGACGGGTGAAAGAAGGACGTTGCCCTTAATTCCGTCATGGGCTTCAATTGTCCACAAAATGTAAGACAACACTGTAGACCACGCTGTTGTGTGTTTAGGCTTGAAAGTTATTGAACAACTAGCTTAGGTGGCACTGAGTGGAGTAAAGTCTTTGGAAGGTTTATCCATTGAGTGGTTAGACTGTGATTTTATTTTTCGAGTTTGATCAATACCCGAGATTGATAATAAGAGTTACGACTTACGTACTTAGTATCTACATGATTGTTTTTTAGCTTTTAGAACATTATCTGCGTAACTATTATATTTCTATACAATAAAGCCGTTTTACTTGAAACTTGTTTTATATATCTTATTATTATTTATAATATTTATAAAAATTCTTATTTTTCTCTCTTTTCTTAAAATCTCTTTTTTCCTTTTTGAGTCAAAAATTTTGGTTGTACGTTAATATTTGCCATAAAAATAATGGGATAAAAGTAACTTGAAATATCTATTACATCTCATAGCTTTCAATTCTCAATATATATTTCACTTTCAATCATTTCTTCAGCATATTGCTATATTTTTTTCATCCGTATTTTTCGTACCATAATTATTGTCATTACATTTCCCAGTAAAAGCACCGTCATTTTCTTCTTAATGTACAAAAACAACATTGTTAGGAGTGTTAAGTCGCAGAGAAAAGTTTTCTTAGGTTGGTTTTAAAGCTTACATAAACTCCTAAAATAATTTAGAATCTGAAGTGGAGCACGTGATTTACAAACACTCGGCAAAATTTGCCAAAATCTTGAAAGTCTTGCTTAATTAAGGGAACTTTTGTCAAATTGTGATTAAGAGTTATTTATAAATTTTGTATGAAATATAATGGTTTAGTTTTTTTTGTTTCATTCATCATCCATATCATCATTAAAATTCTTAATATTAAAGTGTTTGCTGACTTTCTCTTTTCCTGGTTCTATACACTTCATTAAAAATATGATTCTGTAGCATTATATCTACTTTAATAAAATTAACTTAATTTATTAAAATAAGCAGCATGGTGGAAGAAATTTCAAACATTCTCCGCAAAAGAAAAGGAGACATTTACCCAGCAGTGGGATATTTACAAGCTGTTACTTTTTATAAAATGGCAATGACATCTCATCACTGAGTGGACCTTACATTTCAAAATTAAGAATCTGCTAATCGTTTCTGCGAACGGTTGCCTCTTTTCAGTATTTCAAAAGACTGTGATTGCTTTCATTAAAAAAAATGTATACTCTCTATTTGAGAAAAAGGTTTCGAGCTTATTCAACTTCGTTGCTCCAATGCTTAATAGATACACATGCAGTTTTTCCACCGACGCATGCAGGATTCACGAGATGAACTAAATTCAAATTAAGTATATGAAAAAATGGACGTGTTTTCCTGACCGTAAGTCCGTGCTCATCTATTATAAGTCACATATTATAACCAATGGGCTATTTCAATTCATCATGTATTATTGTAATTTCTTTTTATTCTACAATTTGTTAAGCAATTAAATTTTAATTAGGTATGTACGTTTTGCGTCATTTCATTATACTTTTAGTTAGATTATTTATACATAATATAATTTATTTCTATGTTATACAAATAAAATTAAAATTAATTTTAATTCTTGAAGGAAACATACATTTACAATAATAGATACAATTGTTACAATATAAAATATTTATAGGTAAACCTATTTGATTATATTATTTAAATTGAACGCTTTCATGGAAATTGAGATGGTTGATACTGTAAACTCCTTGTTACTACATTTTATGTAACATTTACTAAAACTTGCAAGTTGTAAGTTAATTTATATGTTAATTGATGTGTAACTGTTGATGTATCTCAATGGTTTCGTTTATCTTGTTACTAAAGTTGCTTTAAGTTAGAGGCCACTTGGATCACAACTTTACGAACTTAAAAATCCTCGATTAAGATTCTTGCAATGGACATGATTAGTCGTATATTATATGCATACCTATAAATGACATTTTCATACAGATTTATAAGTTATGGTTTGAATACTAATTGCTCATGGATTTTCCATTATTGAGCCTTTTCATCTTATATACACATAATATTAAAATAACAGCTTTTTACTAAATGTATATGGATGTATACACGGTACATATACCAAAGTACCAATTTTTTTTTCAGTTTTTGTCTGTCTGTCTGTTTGTTCCGGCTAATCTCTGGAACGGCTGGACCGATTCTGACGGGACTTTCACTGGTAGATAGCTGATTTAGTAAAGAGTAACTTAGGTTACATTTATTTTAGAAATATATATAAAATAAAAATAAAGTCACGCTGCAATATCCAAATACTGATCTCGGGTTCCTCCCACCAACGACTTAATATCACAAAAGGTGCCTATTACAAAATTAATAAGTTATAGTAAAATCTGCGAACTGAATAATATCTTTTTTGTTAAATTCAAACGCGCACGAAGTCGCGGGCAGATCTAGTCTATAATAGTATCAAAGAAATCCGATAATATTAATGCCTTAGAGAAATCTGTCGCTGTTTCATTACTCCCTGTATCAGATTGAGATTATTTCTTACAAAATTACATTGTATAAACGGTTTATACCAGCTTGAGTCATTTTTTTTTAACATTTTTATAAAATTCTTTCTTAGTGGTAATTAAAAAATATTCAGGAATAATAATAGGTTATAAATATTCCTTACATTTTTAAGCGAATACATTTGTAAGTTTTATTATATTTGTTTCGATTGGTATATTTGGCCATTTCAAATGATATTTTCATTTCAGTTCCATTCGTAATTTCATCAAAGTTTAATCTGGTAAGTTCTGCTGTATATGTAATATTATATCCAAGGGTTCGATCTGATAATAAAACTATGAGAATGTATATTATCAAACAATTTGGTTTGAGGACTTTTCACAGATATCTGCAGTTGTCTGATGTAATCAAAGCGTTGGTATTTGACAAGCTTAATCTGTCAGCTTTGGAGATTAAGTCAGTCGCTTTTCATCAGTTACATACTATCTTCCTATCTGGTATCAAACGGATTATGAATAAATCTAATGAAAGCGAATGTCATTTCCTTTGTATAAATTACATTACTTAAATTATTAATTTTGTTCATCTTTTATATATATATATATATATTTTAAAAATATATAACTGACCTCAAAAACAATAGAACATGCGTTCGTGTATTAACATACCATCTTAGCAATTACGAATTCGTAATTATCCTAAGCTATGACAGCTTCCATTACTATTCCATTTGACAACTACATCGCATTATCTAATTGTTTTCCAAGTAAATTACTTAGAAAACCATTACAATGATTTATCTGTATTGGTTCTGCTGATACTCCTAACTGCACACTCCACACGAACGGGCCGGCAATCAATAAGAGATTGCCGTCCTATCGGATTTAGAAAATGTGAAAACATATAATCACCAAAACAAACGTTTCGATCTTATCGTATGCATTGTGATCTTACGTTACCTTATGTATTTTTACACGTCGTGATATGTCCAATTTCTTTTATTTGCAGAATTGATGAAAAAGGATTAATTAATTATTATTTTTTAATAAATTCAATATATAACGAAAATCAGTAAGTGAGCTTTGATATATATATTTTATGATAGCTGTGTAACAAAGTAACTAAGGAAATACTACTACTATACTTTTTGTCCATATCTAAACTATGTTGTTTTATATGTATTCTATCTAAAACATAATATTTCTCCAACACAATCTGACAATTTTTGAGCAAGCGGTGAAGATGTTTTAATTGTCACAGTTGATTTTAACATCGCTAGGTATCCCGTTGGGTTATATATTTTTAGTTGAATATATTTATAAATTCCATTAAATGATAAAAAATTTAATCAAAATGCATTAACATCAAAGGTATGTTACGAAGATAAAGTGTATAATTACGGAGCTGGTAATAAACTTAATTGTAACATCTATTCGGAATGAATGAGCCCGCCTAATGGCAATTTTTCGTGACGCCGCAGTTTAATCGCGGAAACGAAAACACGTTATTTATAATTCATCAAGAAACAATTTGAAAAATCTAGTGGATTCTTCAACGTTTCATTCGAAGTTCTGTAATTTAGTGAAGATTTGTTTTGTTGAGGGCTATTCTTTTAAATCACTTGACTAGTTTTAGACGCACATAAAAATAGAAACGATGCAAACTAAAAATCGACTGAAAATGTCTCAGTTACTTTTTGGGGAAATAAAGCAAGGCGTTAATACTTCTCACTTTACAAAAAACTAATTTTCTAAATGCGTGTATTAGAAAATCCTGATAAAACTACTTTGCTAAGCCTAACATTATGATTTTATTATTATAAGCTTAACACCTAAGTACCCACTGTTACCGCAATAAATTTCTGTATATCGAGTATCAGAATGAATAAAGAAATTCATACAAACGCATTTAATACCGTAGTAGGGGAGTTTTCCGAAAAATATGTAAAATATACCCAATATTGAATTATTCATCAATTCCAGCTATCTCAAATCAATTTGCATGTAAAAATTATAAAATACTCCGTAAGGAATTAGATATACTTAAAGAAAGATTAGCAAATTCAAAATTAGTTTACGTAATACTTTTAAACCTTAACGGTTTTACTTGTTTGATATACTTTCTGTTTTTATTTTTAATTTAAGTTGTCATTTATTTGTATTAATTTAATGTGGCAAATTAAATGATTTATGTAATTTCTTAAAAAAAAAAAATAACTAAAAAGTGTTGTTATAACTATTTGTTGATCCTTATATTCAAAGATTATGTATGGATATATGAATACAAGTTTAAAGATACCATCTTAAAGATTATAATATCCATCGGTCTGACTTTCTGGAACGACGTCCAATTACAAAATCTATGGAATAGTATAAGGATAAGTGTGCACTATTTATTCAGTCTCGTCCTTGTTTATCGATATCCCTGATAACCAGTCATCCAATACGATCGGAAATAAATCAGGTGTAGGGCCTGCTTTTCAAGGCATGGGAGTGTAAAACTACCAACGTCATATTCAGATCGATGAAAATATTTCTTTGCCGTAATTCAGAACTTCTAGATATATCACCTGATCATAAAATTCACATCTAAATAACTAACTTTTATAGATTCATATATTTAAATAGATAGTTCTTTATAATACCTACATGCATATATTGTTCATTGAATCTCATTTTCCCCTTAACGCATTTTGACAATAAAATCTATTTTGTAAATCACTGTGATGTGAGTGAAATTCGGCCGCCAGTCGTGGACTGGACTAGATCTGTACTAGAATAAGTAAAAAAGACTATACAAGATTTGTATTAAAAAGAACATAAGACTACGACATGAAACACCCGTTCTATTTTATTTTATAATGTATATAGAAATATGAGTATCGACAAGCCTTTTTTCATTAGCAGATTAATTAAATTTCTCATGAAAAGAGTAAAAAAAAACATAGAACCTACAGAAAAACCTAGCAACGAGACCGATAAATTGTTATTTTCCGTATAAAGTAATTTTTTAGCTATTAACTTTTTTTATTGAACGTTTATTTTTAATGGTCTTTGTCAACTCTGGATATTGTGTATTTATTTTTTATACTAGAATTTAAATGCATATAACATGAATTTCTCATGATCTAAAAATAAAAAGTAGAGCATTATAGTAAAACAAACATTTACCAACAAGAAGAAAATAAAATACAGAAAAAAGTGATAAAAAATAAATAAAACGTTTAAAAACTTTAATATTTACACACAGACACAAGTTTACGAACCCTGTTTATTTATCATTCGATGCTACTGAATAAACTCCATTTAAAACTTTTCCATTCGTTCAATAACGAATTTAATAGATTTCACAATCTGTTAAATAAAGCAAAAGTTTTAACGGATTTCAAAAAAAAAAATATGTTTGTACTTTTACGTATAGCATCATTTATTATAAATACCATCACTTGAATGTAAATAATACATGAAATAATATTATAGCCTCGATGGTTCAACGGTTAAAACTCCAGAAACTTAACCGAAGATTGCGGAACCTAAATGTTCATGCAAAATACACTGAATTTAAACATGATTAATTTGTCCTTACGATTCATCTCGTACTCCGCGATCACGGAGAACATCCTGAGGAAGCCTATACATTTCAAAATAATATATGTTTCCACTAAATATGGACTACAATTGGTGGTCTTATCCTCGAAAGAAATAGATGTTTTGTCCCCCCCCCCCCCCCCGTGTTTAGCTTTTATTTTTTTAATACCAGAACATCAAATATTTCTACATTTCTTTACAATTTATTATAAACGAAAAGTTATTCAAGATATAATTCGAAAGGCATACGGGAAAATTGGTCGATATATAATGGGCATTAATCCGCCATACGTAAGTAAAATAAAAATGTTTATTGTGTTACATACAATATTTAATCTATAACATGTTAGGAACCAAAACTTAGTAAGGACTTGTGTTAGGATGGCCCGCTCTTCCATTACAAAAAAAAAAATGTATGTACAATCTTTTAAAACAATAGAAATAAGTTAGACCAAACCTAAGAGTGATAGACATGTGTATGAGTGCGAATGAGTAAGTAAGTCTTAGATAAAAATGTAAAAAACACATTATTAAAAGCGAATATTATTTCAAAAGATAAACTATCAAGTAAAAGCAATTCAAATCGTAGTTTTTTATTCTCTCAAAAGTGTCTTCAAGAAGACAAAAGCTGTCGATTCAATTGGGTCCCTCCCTAACCAGGTTGGAGAGCCCGAGCAATCTCTCGAGTGATTCTAGTAAAATCTTTTCATACTCGGATATACTCACTACTATAAATATACTAAAATATACTTATTACTTCAAAAATGCTT
This sequence comes from Vanessa tameamea, assembly GCF_037043105.1. NCBI lineage: Eukaryota > Metazoa > Arthropoda > Insecta > Lepidoptera > Nymphalidae > Vanessa > Vanessa tameamea. The sequence continues at coordinate 5,250,870 of NC_087322.1, forward strand.
TTTTTTTAAGCACCAATTATTATCTTTTTATCATTTAATGTCAATATGAAGATACGAGATAGCACGTTCTAAATAATTGCGTTATATTCAAATTTTTTTTTATTATAGGACATCAAATCCCGAAGGATCATATGTCATAAAAATACTTAATCAATAATACGCTCATCGTATCATCAAAAATGGCCGAGACTTCAAAGAAAATCGTGTCGAGGACGGTCACGCGATATGACTGTTAATATAACCGAGTATTTACAATTTATAATATCCTATGAGTGAACTTTTGCTTGATAATATCAATAGATTTATTAATTAGCTTTGTCGTATACATAAAATCATCTAATTAAGGAAATTTTCGTTAAACTAAAATATATGAATGGCTGTTAATATGTTAATAAACAAAAAAAAAAAATTCCATATGTGTGCCTGATGAAACTTTTATATTAAAAAAAAATACGAATCAGTTTCTGTTTATATATAGAACCGTAAAAACATATGACTTAGTAGAAACAACCATCAATAATGCGCATAAAACATTGTCGAAAATACGTAGTTTTGGAATTGAACTTAACTTTTAATAGTGTAAGAAATCTTAAATGATCAAATAAATATTAGATATGTGTACATTGGAAACTGGAGAACAGTTGCTTTATTTCATTAATTATTTGATATTCGACATAAAGTTGTTATACTAAATAAATATCGATCTTATGGATTCACGTAATTTAATTTACTTACAAATCCTAGTGTTTGGAATATAATAGTTATCAAATGAAACATTATTGTTAATGTGGAATCTTTCCTCTCTCTTACCTGCAATCTGTCGGAGTGATTTCATGAAAAACGACGGAAATGTGTAACAGGAAGCAAGAAGCTATTTAATTTGACCAATGAGCGTGCTAGTTATTTAAATTGGCTGTCAGATAGTACCAACTTATTTTCCGAGAGCATATATTGTTGGAGCCGAGATGGCCCAGTTAAGAACGCGTGCATCTTTACCGATGATTTCGGGTTCAAACCCAGGCAAGCACCACTGAATTTTCATGTGCTTAATTTGTATTTATAATTCATCTCGTGCTCGGCGTTGAGGTATAAATTCTACATGTGTCAAATTTCAATAATAGCTCCAAAGCTTCTCCTCATAAAGAGAGGAGGTAACATTGACCTTGAAACAACGTATGTAGGCATATAACATGGAATACCATGTTATAGTTACAGAGGCCAATAGGCCTTACTGGGTTTTATCTTTTTTTTTTCTCGTATCAATCATTGTAGTTAATCTATTTATAATAATAATATATTGTGGTTTTATAACCACAATAACATAACATAATAACATACACAGCCATGCGTCTGTTATTATGAATGAAAAAAAGAAAAATGATGTGTCAAAGGTGCTTCCTCGTGTCTCTTGTTATAAATGAATCAACGATGACAGCTTTTTTCCCAATTATTTTAGTAGCGTAGTATATATGTATCTCCCAACGAACTCTATGTTTTGTGTTTATGTATTTATTTATAATATTTCTTACATTTCAATCTAACATTTTCCTGGCAAGAATTGCCAAAATTATTTAATTTCCTTAATTTATTTAATTACTCTTCTTATGTGGTGGTTCAAGCAAACTATCCACTATTCCGAGAAAAATATTTTTTTTTTTAGAGGAAAATGATTCTTGTCCCCTGAGTGAGAAATTTGCGATCAACGAATACTATTAATAATACTTAAAATTAATTGTTAACTAAAAATATTCTAGCTCCTATAGTCTGTGATGACAAAAAAAAAAGGTTGAAGACGGATATGACAGACATAAATAATTCTGTCTAGTCAATATAATAACTCAAAATTTTAAACGCACGTACAAAACGATACGAGAAATGTGCTCTGAACGTCTTCATATATTATTATTATCGTCCATTACATTCCCCCTATAAAAGTAAGTGTAGACTCGTAAAATGCACTCGTTTTACGAGCTGCTAGCAAAATACACGATATATAAATGACCAGACGAGATACTATTTCGAGTGATCTTTATGATACGTGTAGTGCAGGAGGTTGACGCACGATTTTTAATTTTTGATGGTAATCGAAATTTGAATGTGATTTAAACATTTGAATAAAATATTTAAAAAACATTTTTAAGTTAAACGATTTTATTGAAAAAAGTTATTAGTGATGTAGATAATGTAATAAAAGCTAAAAAAATATTAAACAGGTCCTAAGTACAAGTTGGCACACAACTCTTCCTTACAATCTAGAGAATCGGTCTGACTCGAAAATAAAATCGCGAGACATAATAGCCTGAGTAAATATATAACCAGTATTACTCGTAAATAAATAGGTATATTCTCATTACTCACGGCACTTACGTCGAAACATATATACGATAGTATTATGTTATGTATATTAGGTAGGCGGACTGACTGAACGTAAGGGGTACCTGTCAGTAGAAGTTGGAGCTGTACATTATCTACTTGCCATTGCACCACTAATCTTGAAAACTAAAATGTATGTAATTTGTGCCTGAAATTACACTAACCCAAACATCCGTCTATCCTCAACACCCTACCCCTAAGTAAATAAACCCTCCAAACAACGATAATCACTCGGATTTATGTAACGAAACTTTATCAAAATTAAATGTAAATTTTCTTAATTAAATCACCAGTTTCACAGAAATCTCACATCTGTTTGCATAATGTACCCTAATCATTAAATAAGTATTTATTACTTGGTTTATAAATTAATGTTATGTATTATAAACTCAGAAATAACGTGCCAATAATAATAACATTATTAGAGATATTAATCTGCAATATTAATATAACTTCGGTGCCAAAATAATTAAGCAATTCAAGCCAAAATATGATATTTTCATATAGACTGACATTGAGATTATATTAATAGTAAATCAATTTATAGTCGCGTCAAGTGGATACATTAATTTGGTTCCTAGCCTAAGACTAGACGGGGCTTAGAAGACATTTCAATTATTTTGAAAATAATCGTTTTGACTTTATATTTCATCATATAAACCTGCAAAATATTATAGTCGAAACTTTTTTGTTTAATATAGGACAGCGGGCTGATTTTGATTTTGACAGACTGACTTTTGAGCTATGTAATGATAAGTCACAATGTATACAATCAATGAGAGCTATATTTCTCATAATTAGTTCAATCATAAAGTCATCTCTATCGTAGCCATAGTACCAACTTATTGTAAGTACAATTATTCATAATAAAATTGTTTAATGAATCTTTATTTGTTTTCAATATCAATGTCATTCATCTGATTGAATTTTAAATCTATGTCATTGAACATTAGATGCAAGTAGTGCCATATATATGAATTTAAAATTTTAAGAAGATATTAATTAGACAACCTTACAACGATAACAATTTAATACTTAAGCTGCAAGAAGATATATAATCAAAATTTTGTTTATTATAATCAAAACGATTCATATTAAAGTTCATCATTTATATAAAGGTGGATGTTTGTATGTGTGTGTTTAAGATTACTTCGATTTCGACAACGTTTCAAAGTTAGTACATATCCGTTTTATTTTCAAGTGGTTTTAACTCGCGATAAAACAGAGTTGCTAACCTCTAAACTAACTCATTAACTTCTACATCCTTCAACCCATAATATTTGGTATATACGTATTCACAAGCCAGAATACCGATATTTACTTGTTTCATATAATATGTAACAACAGAATTTGAAATGTAATATGACTGTACAAATAACCAAACGTAATTACGATTAATTCTATTGTTAATTATAAGTACAAAGTTAAGTAAGACCGTGAGCCTAGTTAACGAACTTTGTTATTGTTTAAGTTTCTGAAAACGTTTTTGAAATGGATCTTTTGTAACCATTCAACATAATTAAATGTTTTATTTGAAGTTTGTAAGAGTTGCTGAAGTTTAACAATACGTACATACACATTATTAATAGACATTATTATTAACATAATATTAACATTGCCTCGTTAGTCCAGTAGCTAGATATTTGGCCACATCCTGAGGCTCTATAAATATTCAGTAACAGCCAGAAGTTTTGATGTTGGAAGTGTCTAAACACCTATTTCTCGGGAAGCTTGTAAAGACGTTGATCCGGCATATGAACTCTTTCCGGTCGTATCAGGCTTACTGTGCCCATCAGATTTGAGAGAGGGAATTGAGAGTGTACCTGTATTCTTTATGACCTGGTGACCGAAATATGGAAGGATGACGTCATCATTATTATAACGTTACTAAGACAGATCAGTGGATAAAGCCGGAATACAAAGTACAACGAAAAAAATGTAAACGACAACTGCGTGTGCCGGATGAGACTCTGCCACTTGTTATGCAGTCTGGGATGAAGTAAATTTGGAGTAGAGATTGTGCAGGTAATTACCACATTACTTATTCTACCGCTACATAACGATATTTTATATTGTAGTGTTCCGGCTTAAAGAGTGAGTGAGCAAATATAGTTACAGACACAAGGGTCATAAGCTCTTGGTTCCCAAGGTTGGTGACGTAAGTATTGGTGTATATATCTAACTGCGCCAATGTCTATGGGCGGTGGTGCCTATTAGCTAGCAAATACGTATACCAATAAAAATTAAATAAGTACCAAACCTCTTTAAAAAGGTTTGAAATTAAACTTTTATGGGCTGTTACTTTATCTATAATCTTCAATTCATTGATTATTCTAGTCACGATAAATACATTTCATTTTATACTATGATGTATCCACATTCTCAATTTAGTTTTTATTTTCAGATTATTGGCGATGATTTCAAGAAAAAATGTATTTTAATATCGGCTGTGAACTGTAATCATTTGAAGAATCCATTATGCAATAGACGAGTGTCGCTGATTTTTAATAAGTTTTATAGGTATATGCGAGCCATGCTAAGTCAATTAATTTAGAAGGATGTCAAATTAATTTGCACGCATTAAAAAAATAATAAACTAATTAGTTAGTTATGTTGTTTCAAATTCAACAAATGTCGCTCGAAGCGAGCACAAACATACAAATAGTACAAAATAATGGTGTCTTGCCCGCGATGGCGATAATAATGTTCACGCGATTATATCTATCAAATGCATGGAATTAGTAATTGCTAGATTTCGTGTAAAAATTGATAAGGTCCCTAGAATCAATTTTAATTAAAATTAAATTTATATTACCTTATATTATTGGAGTAAATTATGACATATCTTTCTCGTTTTTGTCAGTGACCGCAGGCAGCGATTGATTACTCAAATGTAATTCGAAAAGTTATTAAAAAAAATCTATCAAGCATTTTCAATATAAATAAAATACATTTTATACACACGCTCTATAAAATGCCGTATGGTTCACGCTTAGTAATTTGGACCGGTAGTTTTAAAGACGTGTTACCGATGGTAATGCGTCGGCATGCTTCTAATACGTTAGAAAATAAATAGCTTACCGCTCGATACAGATTATATTTTAATATATATTTCACATTTAGAATAAACATCATATCATTTGACGACCTCCGTGGTCGAGTAGTGTGTACACCGGTTTTCATGGGTACGCCACTCCGAGGTACCGGGTTCGATTCCCGGCCGAGTCGATGTAGAAAGAGTTTAGTTTTCTATGTTGTCTTGGGTCTGAGTGTTTGTTTTACCGTCGTTACTTCTGATTTTCCATAACACAAGTGCTTTAGCCACTTACATTGGGATCAGAGTAATGTATGTGATGTTGTCCAATATTTATTTATTGATTTATCATGAGATAAAACTATAATCATACAAGTATTAATCAAGGTAGATAGCTAAATATTAACAAAGACCTAACTAGTCGTAAATTCTAAACAACATGTAATTTTTTTTCTGAAAAAGTTATTATATGGGACATTAGCAGTAGCTCATACGTAGCGGTTGACACTTTATACACGAATCAAAATCTATTTTAACATCAAGTGCGATGCACTTTGCGTAAAGGCAAAGGAATGAGTCATACAGTTAAAAATATATGAAAGCAAATATTGCGGAAGGTGGCTATAATAAGAACGTGTGTTATTCTTAGTGCCGTATCCACACTACATTATGTTTATGAATACTTAGTACAATAATAACTCTTTATAAACGTTTGCGTAATCTAAAATCATACGTATAAAGATTTCATTTACGAATTTAAAATATTACGAAACGATATTTTTGTTACTTTTTATTATATAAATTGTGTTCTGAAAAAAGCGAATAGATTAATAAAACAGTTCAAAATATAATATTATGTCATATTAACGAATAAAATAATAAATATTATAATTAAAAATCAAATAACATCACTTAGTTTTATCATTTATTTATTTGTGAAACGATAAGGTCGGGAATTATTAAGAAGTATTGATTGAATTGTTACTCGCTATTAATCAATACTTACAAAGATAATTAGTCTTGTCAGGCCGAAGTATCTATTACCAAACAATTTACAAGAAAGGGTTTTCAAAATGAGTTCTTGATATTCATATAAAAAATCGCACCTGATTGTTACCCTACTCATAAGGCATTATTATTGCCTTAGAAAAATGGTTAAATAGGTTACGAGCCACGATGATACCGAATCGTCTGCATATTCCTGCTTTGTATCGAAAATTATTTATGTCGGGACCTGGACATCGCTTTATCGTTGAATAATACTAGCAAAGTTAAATTTATCTAATATTTTTGTTTGTAAACGAATAAAATAATAATCAATAACAATAAAAAATCATGTCAATAAAAATAAAATATGCTTAAATAATAAGTTGTTAAATGTATCAAATTTTAAATATATATAAAATTTCAAAGGAAAGAGCTCGCGATAAATTACTCAATAACAGTCTCGTTAACAAGAAATTCGTAGATAATGTCGAAATATCGAGCTCCACCAAATAAAAATAAAAAACATACATTCAAATACTTACAGTAATAAAAATAACCATGTTAATTTTCTTATTTTCAATAACATTATTTAATAGAATGCAAGATTTTTGATTTAATTATACAATGATAATAATAATGTTGCAACAATCGTTATAAATAAATATTCTATTCGTGACTTCATTAACATTCCTTTACATTTTTAAACGACACTTCAATTTAAAATTATAAATTTTTAAATAAAACAGAAACAAATATGAACTTTTAATTAAAACGACTTCTCCCTCGTATAACATCAAGTCTCGCATGCAACGTTCAAAATAATTAAACAGGAATACATTTCTGCCGTTTCTCCCAAAAGAGATAATTATTATTTTTATTTCAGACAGCGTAATAAAAAGGGTACCGAAAATTAACCAATTATTTAAGTAAATATTATTATAATAGTATTTGATACAATATTGTTTATATAACGGTACAATATTTTTGTCGAACAATTAAAAAACATATCCAGTTTTTTAAACTATGAACAATTTATTGAGCGCGTTAAATAAAATATTAAAACAAATTTAACGAGACAGATAAATTTACACCATACTATTGTTTCCTTGTATTTTCCTAAAGCCTGTATTTTGCCAATTAACGATACTGCTCAGAATAAGGTTTTCATAAATATTTATTACATTACTTCCAAGGGCAAGACCGTAGCTTCGGCGGCGTAGAGTAGAGACTCCTCATCACACCGCCTAAGAAAGTTTTTGTTAAATGCATCAGTTGAATCCTCAACTGCCAATCATCAGCCAACCAACACAAGCATTTCCAAGGAGAGTTGACGTCTAACGGACGGCTGGAAATTTTTTCAAAACATTTTTAGGCAATATACACACACTAAGAAATATTAAATATAAATTCCGTTGTTTTCATGAGGATTAATATTATAATTCATTTTTTTTTTAATTTTATAGCCTTAGAGTATGCACCGTTAAACCATAATTAGCCTACGAAATAGCCTAAATTGTGCTCAGTCCATGTTAATGTGACAGTGCTATAAGACGTTATCTAGCTACTGAAATTAAAATAACAATTTAAATAGAAGCTTAATTTAATTAAATTTCCATACAAATAATAACAATTTTTTTTATACTCTGCACTTTCAGCAAATAAAATCAGTATAAACTCATGCTCAGTTTTTAGCAAATTTTTCAAATGTTATCGAATACGTATACACAAGTTCTGCATGTAGGATTTGTCTTTATAAATAGATCCAGCGACTACACCCGTTTTACTGAACGCATAATATAATTTAATATTTATCGAGTATATTTTATGGGAATTTACTGGTAAAACTGGTTATAATATTATCTTCACTTAATAGATATCCGTCGTATCTACAGCGTACAATGCATAGGATGTGAGTTTAAAGTGGACAAGTATCGTTGAGCTTTCACGTTTGTTTTTATTTATAACTTTTTTTTGCTCGCCGGTGAAAGAAATGTAAATTTCTGATGAAACTCCACCACTTGTGTATCCCCAACCCGATGTAGAGCAGCTTGGTGGAACAAGCTCCAAAAATCTTCCTCACGCCGAGACATTTATATTGTATACATAATATTCAAAAATTAAAAAAAATATTATGTCTTCAGCAATACAAAAGATTTACCCGTTACATTCGTGGATCGTTTAAGCAAAGTTACTCCTGAAATGTATAATTCATGCACATTTAGCAAAGCTAAACATTCTCGTCCCATCTGGGACTTAAATCAAGTCTAATTAGTAGTTGAGATGTTCATCACGGTCTACAACCAGTGACGCCTTAAACAAGGCTATTTAGAATACAGACTATTCTGAACTTTTAAGTAAAAATTCCTTATATTGTTGCTTTTTTCTTTAAAGTTATTAAGGGTTAATAACCATTATCATTATCATAACAGCTGTTCAGAAGATGTCCACTATGGACAAAGATATTCCCCAAGGATTTTCATGATATCCAGTTTTGTGCACGGCGGACTAACAGGGGGGCGGAAGGTGCGGCTCGCCCCGGGCCTCTAGTCTTGGGGGGGGGGTCAAATACAATTCCCCAAGGATTTTCATGATATCCAGTTTTGTGCACGGCGGATTAACAGGGGGGCGGAAGGTGCGGCTCGCCCCGGGCCTCCAGTCTTAGGGGGGGGGGCAATACATCCGCGCTAAACGCTACACTCTACAGCCATCTAGCCTTTCTACACATACACATAAATAAATATAGAGAATATGATAAATAAACATAAATACTTATTTATACACACAAATGTAAACTGAATAAAAAACTTGTAAAACTACATTTTTTTTAAAGCTGGGCATTCAGCTATGCCGCCCCGGGCTTCTGACGGGCTTAGTCCGCCACTGGCTATTCACATCCAACGACTTTCCACGACCCTTACAAGACCGTGTGTCCACCTTGAAGAGGGCAAGCCAATGCTGTGTCTTCGGGTGGGTGGTACGAGGTTCGATATTCAAAAAATCTTTCGGCCCCAGCAATTAAACGCACATATATAATATTTTATTCGATATTATATTTTAAAAGCTTGACAAATCTGATAAATGAAACTCAATTACTTTTTTAATCGGCAATCAAAACCAAATTTCAAATAAAAGTTTTGAATTTATTAAACATTCGATACGAATTAGTTCAGTTTAAGTTACTTATAAATTTTTGGTCAGTTGAGTTTATTTTCATTTGGCTTGATGAACTGAGGTCAATTAGATTTTTGATTGTCTTAAGAAAAGAACGAGAATCGGAGACATTTCAACTCTAATTGCGAATCTTAAGTGCAAATGACTGTTTCGGCTCAAGATCTTAATTATAGTCACTTTACTTTGTCATTCATTTAGCCCTTGTTTCATACATAATTAATACTTTATAAAACGTGATTAGTACGATTTGTAATAATTCAGTAATTTATTTAATTTTATACACATCTTTATATAAATATGTAATTCTTCTGTAAGCGTGTGTGTCACTGAACTTTTAAACAGCTGATTAAACAAACTGGCTTAGGATGATTATTTTGTATTTAAGTAGATCCTTGGGTGGTGTAGATTAGACTCAACAGATGGCGCTGCTAACGGATTTTTAGAATAAAATAAATTAGGTTCTTATGTCACCAGTACCAAGTAGACAGACAGCCTGTGTATTATAAATATATACATTTGTTTGTATACAATATTTTTTTACAAGCATTTATGTTATATATTATTATTATAAATGGATATACTAATGAAGGTATTATGTAATTTCAGGTGTTAACAATATCAGCATCCGGAATAATCTAACTTAATAATTGTCTATTAGATATAAATCTGAGACTGAAGAATAATTTATTATGTGTACGAAAGATTTATGAAAGATTTTATTATTTGTGAACATCGAGTATATTGAGGGAATAGGAAATTTACTTTATGTTAAGTTTATATGATCACATTTAACTAACATTCAGTTACTTCTTATTTGTTCGAAATAAATTAAGTTCGGGTCCATATCTGCTTGAAAAAGTTCGATGTCATTTGTAATATTAACTTTAAGATCATCGGCATTTGTTATATTTTTTTCTATCAGAAAAAAGCGCCTAGTGAGAGTCTTGAGGTGCATCAGTTGTAGCAAAATAGTCTCGACTTTCTAGGTATGAACTAAACCAACACAGTAAATTTACATGAATGTCTTAATATTTAAAATTGGACTATTCTCTTGTAGCTTACTCCGTCCAATGCAGTACTGAAATTGGTACTGTGTAAGTTGCATTTATTCGTGTTTTATATCCTTGGTAGCATTAGTTATAAAGCTAAATGAATTACTGGTTGTACATATTTATCTTTCCGACAACAGTTTTGTTGATCAGAATATTTTTCTATACGCTCTTAGCAGAGCTGTTATTGTCGCCATGAAGTGGTGTCTGATGTTACTCTCTTTAAGATGATAAGCCATCTCTTCCTGTCCAATTTGATAGAAACTGTTATCCTAGTACACCTATGCAATGGTTCTTCACCGCAGATCTGATTCGGTCAGTCCATCGCATAGAAATCCAGCCGCGAGGTCTGATGCCTTTAACTGCCTTGAACGACAAGACTTTCAATGGAGTCACCGTTTTTTATTGATCGAAGAATTTTATAATACGAGACCGCACTGTAATACGCTTCTGGACGCTCAGTTCTTCGAGTATAGAGTTATTGGTTCAGAACTCAGTGCATGACGCTGGGAAAATTACAAGTCTTTCTTAGGTAGTTTTGGTGTTTTTCAGTTTCTTTTTTTATCAATAGCACAGATCAAACTTTCCTATAAATGTATTGGAATAATACTCAGAACATTTACATCACAAAATATCCTTGTATTGTTAGCACTGTACTGATATTATTGGGTTATTGTAATATTACTCCTATTATGTACGCCTATTCGACGTAATTTTTATACTAATTGCTTTGTAATTTCTCTGTAAGTGATTTAAATGTAAATCTTTTGAGGAAATAAATGTTTCTAATCGTAAAATTAAAAAATAAATAATGCACTATATATAAAAGGGATCTTTTATACACAGTTACGTGATATGCGAAATACAAGGATTTATAATTTATGTAATAATATGATTTATGGTATCTAGAAATTCTCAAACGCTCGATTCCCTAATTCCCAGTTCACTTCCTTCAAAGTTAATTGCCGTTAAATCTGTTCTTAGTGGACGTTGATGTAGCATAAGGAAGCAGTGCCAAAGTACAAGCTTCGAGGCCTTAGCGTGTCTGAGATCTGGTGATTTAATTAGTTAGACGAGCTTAGTCGCTGATATTTGAACATATTGTTTATAAAAGCTTCCTTGAATAATCAAAGTTTTATGTTATTTTAAGTAAATTATAAACAATATTATTTTATTTATTTAATTCAATACATAAAGCAGTGTGGTCTGTGCATAAATTGATGAAGCTATAAAGGAAAAATAAGCATTTTTTTACAGCGCTGAAAACAGCCGACTTATACAAGAGCGCAAAGCACTCAAAACAGTTTTTTTTTTTTTATTCTCATAATCCAATGGAACACCAAAAGTGACAAGATCGAAATAAATAAATAAAATATAAATATTTCAAATACCTCAAGCACAGGACCACTTACTTTAAATGCTTTCGTGCTGCTTTGAACAGAGCTAACGGCTTGACTAAGACTGGTAAAAATTCGGCGGAAGATATAAACTCGTCGTAGAGAAATCGAACTAAAAACTATTATAAAACCAGTCAGCGGCATAAGCCACTATGCTAATCAGTTTACCAAGTAGATGAAAAAAGGTTTTCTTTGTTAACATCTAGACCATAATGTCATAACAGAACAAAAGAGCGAGCGTGGATGACGTGATACTCCTTTAATTTACTTAGCGAAACACATGTCGGTAGTAATTTAATTAAAACCTACCGCTATTCCTCTAGCTTAGTGGATTAGTCTCTCGCACACATATAGGTTAATTGTATTGAATATAAACTAGGGGTTTTATTAAAAAAAAGCACCTCAGGGGAATCGAAATTCTGGAAATGTAAATTTAATTGTGGAACATTGAATACAGTAACAAATTCATGGAATGTTTTTTTTTTTTATATTTGGAAAATAATCATGCATACTAATTACAATTATCATACTAATTTGAATAACAAAAAGGAAAAAAGTTAATGTAACACGCATTTAAAGTATAGATAGTTAGATAACTATACTTTGTATGAAAACTCAGATTTACGTCTTATTGTATAATTTACGAGAAGACTTACGTCTTAATCGATGAATCTGAGTTCAAATCCGGGACAAGGATCATTAAATTCGTGCACTTAATTTGTATTTATAATTAATCTCGTGCTCGGTGGTGAAGGAAAACACCGTGAGGAAACCTACACGTGGTGGATGAGACTCTGTCACGTATATTCACCAACCCGCATTGGAGCAGCTTAATGGAGTAAATGGCAAACCTTCTCGAACAGGAATACTTTCCCCAGTTGTGAGACTTTTACGGGCGGCTATTAACTTTACTTACTACCAAAAATCTCAATAATGCCACTTATACATTTATTTCAACAGGCATTATTTACAAAGGACTCAATAACTCTTAATTACACGACACAATATAAAAATAATAAGTATATTACAAATCATGACACTTACTAGCAAAATTATGCCGTTAAATTGCAATCCCGATTCTATGGACGAAAAATTAACCAGCTCATAGGGGCAATGTTGGCGTTATTTGGTTAAAATGAGTATTTGTGTCCTTTGTGCTTTGTGCAAACCCGTCTGGGTTAGATACTCATTATTGTATATTTAGTATTGTTGTTTTCTGGTTTAAAGGGTGAATAAGCCGATGTCACTAAAGATACACGGAACATATCACGTTAGCTTACAAGGTTGGTGACGTATTGGCCATATAAGGAATGGATGGTTCTGACATTTACCATCAGGTGGTCTATCCGCTCGTCCGCAAACATATTAATAATAAAAAAAACAATAAATAAGTTTGAAGCATAACATTTAATTATTTAATTTAATTAATTTCGAGCCAGTTAAACATATTAAAGAAGCGCAAAGGTACTGGCTTATATCACATTCATTAATAATGCCAGCCTGCGTTGGTCTCTTGGCTAGATATAATTGTAAGATTCACGTCCCGGTTTCAAACCTCATGTTGGTCCGATAAGGCAACAACCTGGACTCTGGAAGTAGTAGATGTGTGTACACTCCTGTGCCTCGGAAAGTATGTAAAGCCATTGAAACTGAACGCAGTCGTATCGGATTTGCCATCGGATCAGATTATGAGCGAAAGAATGGAGAGTGCACTTGAACTTTGAGCACCCACTCGAACATTATTATATCTCCTGCATAGTTAGCTATTCTCTGTCGAGAATGGCCAGCGTAGCCAAAAACGGTAAGAAAAACATAACCATCATCATCATCTAAATACTTGTATACATTTCAACTTGAACCAGAGAGTACTGGTTCAAGTTGAAATGTATTACAAAACATTTAGGTTAACATTTTACCACGGAGTACTGTATAAAGATCTACTTAAAATCTTAATTATACCTGTTCGAAAGCAATTCTGATTGTATTGACGTTCCAAAAAAACTTAAATTTTCCGATGAAATCCAAACTTTTATTTCGTAAGGTAAGAACATCGTGATATAAGATAATTTTAAAATAAAACACCAAAGTTTGAACAGAAGATAGCGGTTTCGAATTTGGATAATTAGAATCCTGCTGTGATTCTAATTTAAAGTTATTCGTAGTCAGCATTAAAAAACTACCCGAAAAAACATATATAATTTTGTCAAATAATATCACACTTATATATCAATTATCCTCCAACCCGTAAAAAGCAGTGGAGGAGCCATTAAGGCCTAGCATCATGCTCATCCTACTTTATTACAATTTACAAAAGTATACGTTTTCTAATGAAATATACGTGATACTGAAAGGCCATAAGTCATTATTACAAACCACTGTAAATTCAATCTCTTATTATCACTTGATTACGTTGAAGAGATCTTCTTGATAAAAGCCTATCGAGTTGAAGATGCCGCTTCATTGAATCAGGTAATAAGGGCTCACGGCAATTTTAAATTACTTTTTTATCAAACGCCTAAAGGTCCAAGGTAGCTTTAGCTCGATTTTGATTCGTTTAATATTACCCTTTTTAAAGCGCATATATTATTTTTATTTCAAATACTCGATTGTCGTCGTATTTATTAGTATAATGTTAGAATAAATGAATACTAAAAAATGCCACAAAAATTTGAATAAAAAAAAAAGTGTGTCCTTTGAAGAGTTCCTTCGCTTGGATCGAATCCTGGGTGTCACCTCTTTATCATAAAAATGTATTGTTATTGAAACTGAATCAACATGTACATGTTTAATAATAACTATGGATAATAAGAGATAGGTTTACTTGGTGGTAGAACTATATGCAGTCGAGTCTGCGTAGGTAGCACCCACCCATCCTATATTCTACCACTGAACGACAATATTTATATGCACAAAGGACATCAAAATCTTAGCTTCCAAGCGCCAATATTTATAAGTGGTGGTGACCAGTTATCATCAGGTGGTCTATTCGTCCGTCCACCTCGACTACAAAAAATTACCTAAAGAAACTAACAAACAAACATTGCACGTTAATTTAAAGCTTCTAAAAATGGCTATGTCGCCGCACTGATAGTCCAAATTTGATTTTTCAAATTAAGACAACAAACGCCTCTTCATTCTTAAGCAAAATGTTTGAAGCTTCTTCCATTATGATGCTCCAACGCCGATAAGTTGATATACATGAGTCACATTTTAAATTAACCCAATCAGGTTACAGCAGTGCTTGCCCGAACCGAAAACATGGAAACGTCGCTTAATATTCACGTGTTTTAATGATTGGGCCATCTCAACTCTATTTTGATATATATTGGTAGGTTACTTTGTGACGACGGTCGACTTTTAATAGTTTTATACAAGTCTCGCTTTATAAGCATATATAGTTACAAAAAATAGGCTATGTATGAATTAATCGTCTGTTTAGGTTTTTTTATGAAGATTGTTACGAGTATAATTTATTTTTTAAATCCTCGGACTTCTTTTTATAATATTTTCTTATCGATCAAAAAATGAATTCGTGTCAACATTGCATGTCCAAACGATATAAATGCAAATATATTTTTCATTTATACACTAAATACAATGTAATGCAACTATACTTTTCATTTATGAAATGTTTCAGCAGTTGTTGAAATTAAAATAAGTGTAAAATTGCAATTATATCAAAGAGACGCTTCATAAAATAATTTTCATGTTTGCAAATATTATGAGATTTTTATAATTTTGTTTACCCTATGACCCCAATATGCCCGCGGCCTCTCTTGCGAAGATTTTTGTCTATTACGAAATCTTCATTACAAATCCTACGGTTTACCTTTCAGAAATGGTTTTATTTTCCAGCTTTCGCAAACATAGTGATATAGAACGTATACAATTTTTTGTCTGCCTTGTTGATCTAGTCTAGGACGAGAGTTATTGGTCTCGAGCCCCATTTAAAAGTTATTCTATTAAGAAATACTCATTAACAACCCGGAGTCTAGATATTGGTAGTGATGACATTCTTGTGCCTCGGAAAACATGAACAGTCGTCGTTCCTGCACCTGAACTCTTTTTGGTCTCTTCGGATTGGAATTTTCCTTAGTCTAGTGCACTGAGAGAATGACCGCCTTAGCCGAATCGATTGAGAGGAATATATTTGTAACCACAAGTCCAAAAATATATTACAAATACTACTTACATTACAATTATAGTAAAAACTTTGATAGTAATACTTTCAGATTGTGCCGTATGCACATAGACATTAACATTTTGGCTTTTAACATAACTATTTGATTAAACTCTTTTCATGAAAGCTAATATACATACATTGACAGCCTGTAAATTTCTCACTGCTAGGCAAGGCCTCTCCCTTTGAGGTGAAGGTTTTGAAGAACTACCACCACGCTGCTCCAATGCGGGTTAGATCAATACACATGTGGAAGAATTTCGTTGAAATTAGACACATGCAAGTTTCGTCACGATGTTTTCCTTCACCGCCGAGCACGAGATGAATTATAAACACAAATTAAGCTGCCGAAGTCATCGGTTAAGATGCACACTTTCTAACCACGGGGTTATCTCTACTCTAAAACGAAAACTAAACATATTATAAATTAATATTAGTCAATGTATCGATGTACATTGGAATGAATAGTCGCCAACCAAATAGTTTATTGTTCCCCGTTCCCTACAATAAGATAATTAAAGTGGCATGGATATAATTCTCATTAAAAACATATTTTTATTTCGATTAGGCTCTTATAATCTTTAGTGTCATTGAATTGATTCGTTAAAATTCCACTTCAGGTTCGAATTATTCTACTAAGAAAAACCTGCAAGAACCTTAGTACGTAGTCACTCTTTTTCTCAAATAAAACTCATAATCAGCTATAATTCTCATATGAATTGTATTTACATTTGAAAACCGCCTTCTTATACATATGGATAGTTAATTCAATAGTTTTATTTGCGAACTAAATATGGAAAACCGTAAAAATAACCAACACAATAAGAATTATACAATGAATCACTCATAATAAATTAGGCATGAAATATGTTAGCGTACATTTAAAAATACATTTAAATGTATTCGACTATTTATGCCTTATTGTCGAGTTATTTATAGCTGCAAAATATTTTAATTGGGTTTGTTTTATTGCTTTTCTGAAATAGAACATTAACATTCAACATGTAAATATAGTTCGAACTTAATATCTTAATAAACCAGTGCGGCGCTAGGATCACACTTTTCTTATGATATAGGTAGGCGGACGGTCAAATGGACAATCTCACGGTAAGTGGTCACCACTTCCAATAAAAATTAGCGCTGTGTGTAATTTAAACCCATTAAACATCCTATAAACCTTGTGAAATAAGATGTGCCCGTAATTATACCAGCTCACTCACCTTTTAAGCCGAAACACAACATTACTAAGTATTACTGTTTGGCGGTAGAATAGCTGCTGAGTGGATGGTACCTACCCACCTAGGGCATGCACAAAACCCTACCACTAAGTAGACTACCTAGTAAAACAAACACAGAGATAACGTCGAATATCCGTATGACGTATAAAATGGCCGTGATAAAAGGTAATCGGCCTAGTGATTAGAACAGCAACCAGATGCATTGTGCTACTACTCTAACTCTTCATCTAAAAATTACACAATTCACATTCACAAATGACTCACTTTGTTCACGGTATCGTGTTGTGTAAAAAACTTTTATCGTAAAAGCTGTATTTAACACTGCAACTTTTAAAAACATTTGAAAAAAATGTTTAGATTGAAAAACATATTCACTTTGAAACAAGAGTGTGAATTTGCAACTGTAATCTGTTGGCGCGACGTGTATTATTTTGTTCTGGGGTTTCTATCAATTTAGTAAAACTTGAATTTCTTTTCCACAAAAAAAATGTAGTACTTAAAATAATCAGCGCTTGTTACCTATAATAAAGGTAACCCAATCTCAATTGAAAATATTTAAATTAGCCTCGCTCTACAATAGCAATTGAATTTTCAGAGCTAACTTTGATTGTAAAGCAGCTAGTTCAGTTTAGCTCAGCTTCATAATCAAATACTTCAAATGAAACTTTTCAATTTTCGTCTGTGAATATTATACATTAAATAGAATATGATTCAACAATAATCAAGAAGTTTAATTGTTGTTGATATCTCGAATAAAAATTATAAATAATCACATAAAACTTTATTTTTAATTTTAGAACACTGTACTTATTGTCAATTTTCTGTTTTTATTCACAAGAAATATTTAATTTAAAAAAAAAGCTAAATTAACACAACAAAATCGCCAATAACCCAATGGTTTACGGCTCGCCTTACGATTTGAAGAGTCGCATGTTCGATCTTAACCGCTATAGTCGACCCCACTACGAGCACACTTTTAAGCTTAATTGGAGGAGTAAATAGAAATATTAATAATTCCTTCAAATGAGGCATTTCTACTATTCCTTTAAAAGAAAAAAAAATAAACATTTATGAAGAAATAACACAACACATTAAACAGTCCAAACTAATACTTGTCACTCAAAATGAAAGGGACTTTTTGTTTGACCTTATTCAAACTTTTTAATAAACAACTATTTTGCGACACGAAGGGCAATAAAATTATTTGTTCCATCTGGAAATCATAACAAATGAAACGCTTGCAAAAAGCAGCGTTTATTAAAACCGAAGCATTATCCAGGTATTACGAGACAGAGCATTGCAAATTATGGTCGGACAATTTTAATACAGTCTAATAAGGCGCATTGGAATCGACTGTATACACAGACTTTATGCAACTTACATCATTGTTACATAACTAACATTTTGAAACGTTTATTATTAAAATGTCTTAGTTGTTTATTTTAAAAACTTAAAACAATAATATAAGTATATTTTATGTATAACACATATTATGCGCCAGTTAATTTATTTACATAAGAATTATTAACTTGAAGTCTTTAAATATATACAAATATGGATTTAATATAGTTACTGTATAAATCTTGACCGCGTGGAACAGTGGCAAGAATGCTAGCAGCATTTGCCAGTTGAATCGCAATTCCGATCCTCTGGACAAAAAAACGAACAAGCCCTCCTGTCACCAGTGGAGGCAATGAGGCGAGGTGTTATACTTTTAATGAAGCTTTTTGCACATATTATTTTATACATTAAATTATTTAATGTGGATATATTTAATTTAATTTAACAAATAATCCATACTTCCATAATTATACTTATATACTTATATTATTTATTATCAATACTATAAATGCGAAAGTAACTCTGTCTGTCTGTCTGTCTGTCTCGCTTTCACGCCAAAACTACTGGACCGATTTAAATGAAATTTGTTACACAAATAGTCTAGAGTCTGAGAAAGGACATAGACTTTTTATTTGGAAAAAAGTGCTGTAAAGGGTTGAAATGGTGGCTAAAAGGTTCTAAGTTGTTGAAAGTATTGTCATTTTTTAGAACTAGAAGCATAAAACTTATATTTTAGGCTGTACACTTATAAACTAACATATCATGACATCCAATAAGGAGCGCAATTCTACCCCTAAAGAAGTGAAATAGGGGTTGAACGTTTGTATGGAAGTCCATAATTTTTTAAGTTAGAAACATGAAACTTTATTTATATGCTACTGATTAAAAAAAAGGAGATACGTATTTAAGCGTTTCTTGATAATCTACCTCTGAGGGTATGAAATAAGGGATGAAATAAAGAATTACAGTATTTATGGAAGTCCGTCATTTTTTAAATTAAAAACATGAATTTTTTTGGGATACTGATTAAAAATGAGTAAATACGTCTTTAAGCGTTTCTGGACATTTTATGCCTAAGGGGAGAAATAGGAGTTCACATTTCGTATACGGGCTAATCTGGAAGTCCGTCATTATTAAAGTTAGAAGCATGAAAATTTATTTTTGGGCTACCGATTAAAAATGAGTTGATACGTATTTAAACGTTTCTGGATATTTCACGCCTAAGGAGGGAAATTGGGTTAACATTCCGTATACAGGTTAGTCTGGAAGTCTGTCATTTTTGAAATTAGAAGCTAGAAATTTAATTTTAGGATACCGATTAAATATGTGTTGATACGTATTTAAATTATTCTGGATATTTTACGTCTAAGGAGGGAAATAGGGGTGGTGACATTTCGTATATAGGATGGTTTAATAGATAGGAAGACCGCCATTTTTGAAGTTAGAAGCAGGAAACTGTATTTTTGGGCTACTGATTAAAAGTAGAGTAGATACGTATTTAAGCGTTTCTTGATATTTTACGCCTAAAAAGAAAAAGTAGGGGTTGACAATTCGTATACAGGTTAGTCTGGAAGTCCGTCATTTTGAAGTTAGAAGCTCGAAATTTTATTTTTGGGCTACCGATTAAAAATGAGTTGATTCGCATTTAACCGTTTCTGGATATTCTACCCAAAGGGCTGAAATACACACCAATGTGGTATACAAAGAGATCACACGTTAACGTAATATTTTAAGTTAATTTGTAAATATATTAATTTTCTACGCGAGCAAAGCCGCGGGTAACAGCTAGTTAATCTATACTATACTATATTATGAAAAAGTTACTCTGTCTGTCTGTTGCTCTTTCAAGGTCAAACCACTGAACCGTGTTTGATGGAATTTGGTTTGCAACAAGCTTGAAATGAAATTAACCACGCGATATATCGAACAAATGAAAATATATTTACAAGCAGATGCTAAAAATAAACCTTACTCATCAACCAAGTGTCATCCAAATGCTAATCAGTGCACCTGAACCCCAAAGAGCTCCAACCTCTGAAGTGCAAGAAAAGCCATTGGTAATAACTAGTGAGTAACATTAAACTCACATCTGTTATTCGAAATCGGTTATAAGAAACCGTTAGTGATTATTTTCGACGCGAATACTCGGAATCGTTTCGTTTTCGGGAAATCGGGTAAAACCACATTTGTTATGACTTTTTTATTTTTTTATTTAGATAATTTCAACTGTTATATTAATAGCGAACTATTAGACTGTGCAAAAATAAATTTGCATAATGTCATTTATAAGTTCTAATTAAGAAATATAGTAGATAAAAAATAGCTTAACTAAACGTCGTGGATTTATTTCAGGGTGAAGAGTTTTGATATGTTCTACTGCTAAAGGATTATATCGTGAAAAATCATACATATTTATGTATGAATAGATCTAATCAATAACGTATGCATTCCACGTTAAACCTTTGGTGTTTTAATGGAGTAAACTTAACAAATATAATCTAATTTGTATTTGCTGTCTTTACGTAGTCGTCTTA